>NW_028152184.1:225000-307500 GCF_964638095.1 Poromitra crassiceps
GCCTGTCTACCGGTCTGTCTGTCTGTCTGCCTGTCTATCTGTCTGTGTGTCTGTCTGCCTGCCTGCCTGTCTGTGTGTCTGTCTGTCTGTCTGTCTGTGTGTCTGTCTGTCTGTCTGTCTGCCTGTCTGCCTATCTGTATGTCTGTCTGTGTGTCTGTCTATCTGTCTGTGTGTGTGTCTGTCTGCCTGCCTGTCTACCGGTCTGTCTGTCTGTCTGTCTGTCTGTCTGTCTGTCTATCTGTCTGTGTGTCTGTCTGTCTGTGTGTCTGCAGAGCAAGTCTCAGCCTTTGAGAGTGAGAGTCACGCCACACTTGCTATTTCACACGCTCATAAAGGTTTTTCTCTCTCACTTCTATGATAATATTTCTATATTTTCTATCTATTTATTTAATATTTAACTTGTTGCTTGCTGTAGGACATCCATCACAGAGTGAGCCCACCTTATTCTGCCTCTGATTGGCTGACCCAGATATTTTTATCCTACCCTTAACCAATCATCCCCTGCCTAAATCTAACCAACCCAACAAAATACAACCACGAGTACCAACCAATCAGAGGCAGAGTAGGGCGGGTCATGGCGTCACTATCCCAGGAAGAAGAAGAACAAAACAGTTTGGCGAACAGTTTGAAAAGAGAACTCAGTTTTCTGTGTCAGCTGAATAATGGCGTGACACTCTTTCAACTGAAGCAGGAGGTCAAACGGTAGGTAACCACCTCATCTTGATCATCCAAAATACCTTATTTTTATAGAATAAAATGTGTTCTAGTCACTCAGTCCGATCAGGAGTAACGTTACACAGGCTGCTGGTGAACAGCGTGGCAGGTTGCTGCGGTGGGTTTAACAAAAACAACAACCGTGACTAATAGCTAGTTAGTTAAAATCATCAGGTATTTGCATGTGTGAGCTAATTGATACTTACTATGAACTAAGGGGATTGACAGTAACATGTAGCTCTCTTTTGAGACTGTGGGTCATTCATTCTTTAACTGCACACTTCCATTTTTGTCTGTTTGAAACAAATTGAAAGATGTCAGGGAAGAAGAAGCAGAGAGACCTGCTGTCATTCTGGGCAGTGAAGGTCAACCACCCCCTGCCAAACTTTCCAGGTCAGAGGAAACAGTGGAGGAGGCTGTGGATCTGACTTCTCTTCTTACAATTCTTTTCATTTCTACTTGTGCTGGTCAATTAGCAACACTATATTTAAGCAATATATCACGAGAGCAAGTGTGTTGTGGTGAATATATCCCCCTGATCAGTTGTTATCCCACGAGGCCGCAGGCCGAGTGGGATAACAACTGAGCAGGGGGATATATTCCACAACACACGCTGCTCGAGTGCTATATTGCTTTTATAAAAGGGTTCCAAGTATAATAATATAATAATAATAACACTATAAGTCCGACTGGCATGGTATTCTGAGAGTCAGTTGAAACACTACTGTAAGGCGGGACCTCTAGCAAGAAGATAGACCTGCGGGTGATTTGATTGGATCGTTCTGGAGACTGAAGTTGACATTGGCCAATCCTGGCGCTTGGCTGAGAGCTTTCTGGAAACCCAGGCAGCTCGAGCGCAGCGTTGCATTCTCAGGGCTTGCCCGACACCAACTAACGTTACGGGGTTAAATGCGGAGTTAACAGCCTTTCTTTTGCAAAGAAGACATTAGCCCGCATCTATTCTTGTACAAAACATCATTTTCTGCGAAGTATTAGTAAAGTTATAAGCGAAGATCGATTCACAAGGATCTGACAGCTGTCTCCGCCATTTTTTTTTCTACGTTGTCATTTGAGGTAAGCCTTATTATTACTCTCTTAGTAAGAGAGTTGCCATGGCAACCAATAACCCATGGCCATGGGTTATTGAACTCGGTTACTGGAATTATACAATGGCTGTGAACCAATCAGATTGCTTGATTTGAGAGAGCCATTTTATAATATACTATATAACACTATATAAAATAGCAGGAAACTGGTTTTAAAGTTGCACACATAATTATTCAGGCAGCTTGCCTGAATAATGACAGAATAAGACAGAATAATGACATCTGACAGTCTAATCCTAATGTAGACTTGGACTCTGTGTATTTTATTCTTTTTGGTCATATTTCTTGCATGTTCACTATTCAGAGTAAAGAGAGGGAGAGAGAGAGAGAGAGAGAGCACACGAGGAGGCTGACAGTGCAGAGAGAGCAGCTGGCATGAATAATGACATCCCAACAGTCTAATCCTGATGTTCATTTACATTTAGATATCTGTCTGTCTGCCTGCCTGTCTGTCTGCTTACCTGTCTGTCTGCCTACCTGTCTGTCTGCCTGCCTGTCTGTCTGCATACCTGTCTGTCTGCCTGCCTGTCTGTCTGCTGACCTGTCTGTCTGCCTACCTGTCTGTCTGCCTGTCTGTCTGCCTGCCTGCCTGCCTGTCTGTCTGTCTGCCTGCCTGTCTGTCTGTCTGTCTGCCTGCCTCCCTACCTGTCTGCCTGCCTGTCTGTCTGTCTGTCTGTCTGCCTACCTGCCTGCCTGTCTGTCTGTCTGTCTGCCTGCCTGTCTGTCTGTCTGTCTGCCTACTTGTCTGTCTGCCTGCCTGTCTCTGTCTTCCTGTCTGTCTGTCTGTCTGTCTGTCTGTCTGTCTGTCTGCCTACTTGTCTGTCTGTCTGTCTGCCTGCCTGCCTGTCTGTCTGTCTGGCGGACCGCTAACACCCCCCCCCCCCACACACACACACACACGCAGATAGACTCGGCATGTGCGCCACCTACTGGCAAACACAAAAAGCTTTTTCCCCCCTCAAGACTCGACTTCAAACTAGGGGAGTGCATTTACAGTAGGGGGACCTGACAGAGTTCAGTGCCGAATTTCATGCTATTCGGCATAGCGCCACCTATTGGCAAACACAAAAAACGGTTTATCTCGGGAACCATTCGTCTGATCGACTTCATACCTGCCAACACGAGTCTCCTTATTTTTACCCCTCTCTCTGTGATTGGTCATTTCTCCTGTTCATCCCCTGATATAAATATATAGTGATACAAATCAAATGGCTGTAGCAGATGAGATTCATTCACATAATTCTGCCTTTTATTGAGTTTTTGGGGGTTGTTTTCTTTTCAGGACATTGGGGGCCACATTGAGATTTTTGCCCATGTATGTTTGCCCCTAACTTAGGGGGACCTGATGGAGTGCAGTGCCGTTCATCTCGAGAACCATTCGTCAGATCAACTTCAAACTCGGGGACTGCACTTAGGGCTACATGTTGGATTGCAGTGCTGAATTTCATGCAATTCAGTATAGCGCCACCTACTAGCAAACACAAAGTGGTGGTTTATCTCGAGAAGCATTCGACGGATCGACTTCAAACTCGGAGAGTTCATTTACAGTAGGGGGACCTGACTGACAGAGTTCAGTGCCGAATTCTGTGCTATTCGGCATAGCGCCACCTATTGGCAAACACAAAAAGCGGTTTATCTCAAGAACCCTTCGTCTGATCGACTTCAAACTTGGGGAATGAGCTTAGGGCGGCTTGACGGAGTTCAGGTTCTGGAGTTCTGGTTAAGCCTACAAAAATACGTCATCCCTGCGGTACTCTATAGTTGATTGTGTTACTTTGTTTTCATGAATCAAACTAAATAAATACTTACATTTCCTCAGACCTGGTTTCAACCACTGCTCTGCATCATGGTCCACCCTGGAGGAAGAAACAAAGTCAGATCAGCAGATTCTCTTTGATGATGGAAACATTCAAGAGGCAATGAAACATTTGATCATGTGACTCTACTTCATTTGCATTTTACCTGAGAAAAGACAGGACAATGCACTGCGGTTGGGGGGGAGGGGCAGAGTACTACTTTAACACATTGAGTGCCAGCGACGCCAAATGGCGTCAGGAGAAATTTACCGTAGGCTGCCAGCGATGCCAAATGGCGTCAATAACTCCAAATTCATATTTTGATGGGGGGATGTCGATCTAAGCCTCTTACATCGCCTCTTACAATATGGGAGCTATTGAATGTGTCTAACCTATTTTACAGAACCCTTAGGTGGCGACAGTGCCCTCCCGATTAGACAAAGGCCAGGAGAAAAGAGAGAAGAAGTCATGAGGAAACGGAAATCGCATCGATATGCTTGAAGCATAACGTTAGCTGTGCCTGTGAACAGCAGTCATCTGCTGCCACAATTGAGCCCCATCCGTGTCCGCTGCGATAATCCATCCATATGATTTAGTTGCCGACACGGCGACACCAGCGTCTTTCTGAAAAGTTACATTATTCTCAGCTGGGAGCCGAGGACACGCTGTAAAAAAGCAGGGGGATGCAGGCAGCAGACTTTTCAGTGCAGATCAAACTCTGAGCAAACCGCAGCAGAGACACGACTCCTCCCACCACGGAGGAGGAGGAGGAGGGGGGTGGGGCACGCAGGGCACTACAGCATACAACCATTGACAGTACACACACACCCAGGCAGCAGCAGGCTCGATGCATAGAGAGCAAACAAGCTAGAATAGGCTATCTGCGCTAACCAGCTAACCAGCGCTGCTGGTTGCAGCTAAAACATATTATTTGGCCAAACAAAATTCCTTTGTTTTCACTCTTTTATTGAAGGAAATTATTTTTGAGGTGTCATTATATCAGAAAATATTAGCTTCAGAGTCAATGATGTGCTTGAAATGTTTAATTTCACAAAAGGCTCATTATCTCAGCTTCTAGAAAAAAATTGCTGTTTTTGGCTAAATCAAGCTATCTTCTCCGGCTCATAACTAAAGAACGGAAAATGGGATCAATAAACTTTTTTTTGCAGATGATAGAAGAGAGTCTCCTCGTTCTTTGTGCGTGTTCGGTGTTTACATAGTAATATCACACAATATTCTGTGGGCCTCGAGAAATCACTGAAAACGCTCTGAAACTCTGGCACTGGGAGCGTCCGTTCTCCAAAAGTGGCTGGCACTCAATGAGTTAACAGGTTCTGATAAAAACTTATTTGAAAACGTTATTATTATTATCAAAAAGTGCCAGTAAACTAAATTTCTGTATTGCAGAACAAGTCAGTTTGATATTACTATTACAAAACTCCTTGTAACAGCACTGATACAGTGCCATTTTGATTTTGCCTGTTCTACCTGGTACAGTGGCCTGACAATGAGATTACAGAAGAGGTTGCAGGTTAGGCAAAATAACATCATTCATTATCTACTGAATGCTCCTCCTAGGACACATGTAGGAGGTAACAAATTCAAGGTGGGCATGTCGCCTGTTGAGTTTAGGATTAAACAGCTAAAGCCATATGTATAACACAGTGTACAAGCCCACCCCCTTTACCCTGAAGATGTGGAAGTCTTTGTTTAAGCTGTAATTCCTCGAATGGTCACTTGAGGCAGGACTCAGAAGTCCCATCGTTCCTGTTAAAATGCCCCACTTTGTAACAGTAATTAAATATCTATAGGCTGGACCGAAACACGGTTTTGGTCTATATAGCTAATTTCACTTTTTTATTTTTTATATAACTCGCCCGATTGGAGTAAAATAGATAAATAGAAAAGGGGGTGATTGACAGATCGCCTGTCCAGTGAACGCGCAGCTTGCAGATCACGGATCAATAGCAGGCGGAGCTGTGGCTCTGGGAAACCCCCATCTCACGTGAAGTGCAGAAGGACTCAACCCATTCCCTCCCACTCTGCTGATGAAATATCAAGATGGTGATGGCCAACGTTTGCACTCCGCCAGGGAGAAGAAATGTAATGGGACAGCTACGTCCATATTATTTATGTCTATGGTATAACACCATTAATGGTAAGCAGCGGTAAGCAGCTTGAAGCTGTCGGCGACCCGCCTACAAACAACAGAAGAAGAAAGTGTGTCGCACTGGTGACGCACTTTTTGTGGCGACGCACTGTTTACATAACCCCGCTAGTTGAGAGAAGTGGACAGACGTTTGATCATGGATAACCAAATTATTCTGTCCTTTTTACTTGTGATCCGATGCATCGTGGTGGCACGTCTGTAATTTTTGGATATTATCTCCAGACCTCGCGTCACCAGCCATGAGCTCTCCGGCCCCGGCCGCCTGCGGTTTGACGTTACCTTCCACAAAATTGAGGTCATCTTTAGCTAACGTAATTGCAAGCATGACATTTAACATGTCCATTTGTCAAATATTACATGAGGACTAACATTCTAGAGAAGCAGAAGTTACGTGTTAATGTTTTAAAAATGTTATTGCATGCTGCACAGCATTGTGTTGGGTAAACAAATGCCCATTGATTAATAACACGTGTCGTTCGTTTATTCAAGGAAATGATGACCGTCGAGTGACAACAGAGGAACAGGATTTTTGGAAAATGAACGTTATTAAATGCTGTAACGTTAACGGTAATTCTCATGTGTATGGTTTATTTAGCCTACTCAATCTCTCCTGAGATTATAACGTTAACCTGTTAGGCTACTGTGCAGGTTAATACTGCTGATAATCAGTTGTTTCAACATCAGATATAACACAAGTCAAATGCCAACAGTTTTGAGACTTTGAGAGATTTGTTTTTAACTATTTGTACGCATCTATCTGCCAGTGACCGGAGAATTATATTGTTATTTGCTTGTTTTAATGCTTTTGTCAATAAACATTGCCAACAAATAGCCTTGTTGTTATTGTTATGTACTTCGGTAAATCATGTAGGCTACCTGAATGTATCACAATATGATCTCAGAAGGAGCCCATTAGTTGTCAGAGGCAGGTTGGATAAAATGATCAGATGTGATATAATAAAGATTGTTGATGTCGAGTGAACACGAACTATGACACCAACCGAAGATTGGACCAGAGGATATGACGACCGCCGAAACAACCGACCAGCAGCCTGCTTCAAATCAATGCTTTATATTTATTGAAATGAAATATGGTGATATCTGTATAAATTTGGCATACATCAAACAACGGTTCCTTTCCCATACCATGGTGGGCTGGACTGTAGCCTACAGTAGGCTATTGCTGTGAAAAAGTTCAATAAATGTTTTCCAATGACACATTAGCTTGCCATATTCTTAACTGAGCTTCGTGGAATTAGCTCAAGACAAGTGTGTATCTAGATACAGTCAAAATGAACATTCTACCACGACTGCTCTTCCTTTTCCAATCACTCCCAATAGAAATACCCCCTCACCAGTTTAACGACTGGAGGAGAATGATCTCGGCATTCATATGGAGAGGTCAAAAGCCCAGGATTAAATTTAACACCTTACAGTTGTCCAAAGAAAAAGGGGGATTATCTCTCCCATGTCTAGAAGACTATTATAAGGCGGCTCAACTGAGATATTTGATTAATTGGTGCAACCCACTTTATAGCGCAAAGTGGAAAGACTTGGATCAGAGTCAGTTACCTATACCGATTCAAGCACTGATAGGAGATAGAACTCTTTATTTAACTCACTCGATGAATCTGAACGATTGGACAAAACCCCCCCTGGATACTTGGTTTAAAGAATGCCGGAAACTAAAATTAGATAGGAATGCACGAATGCTCAGATGGGTGTCTCATGATAGGGATTTTAAACCTGCTCAGTTGGATGGGAGGTTTGGGCAATGGACCACTAGGGGTATTACGGCATACTGTTCCATTTCCTCCAGCAGTGGACTGGACAGCTTCCAACAGCTCTCAGACAAGTATGGTTTAGAAAAAAAGGATCTTTACAGATACTTTCAGGTCAGGCACCACTTTGACAGAAATATTAGAATTACCCAGGAAACTGAAATGAACTTGATTGAGGTACTCATTGAAGCTTATAAGTCCAACCCTCAGAAAAAACTGGTTGCCAGAATCTACTCGTTTACAATCTTCCAAGACTCACTCCACAATGTATGTTAAATCAAAATGGGAGAAAGAAGCGAATATATCTCTTACAGAGGAGGAGTGGCTTGATATATGTAAAACACAGCTACACACGTCAAGTTCGGGTCAATGGAGAGAATTTGTATGGAAAAATTTGATCAGGTTTTTTATCACCCCAAAGATAAAACAGAGACAGATTGGCAACACAGATCATGGTCACTGCTGGAGGAAATGTAACAACACCATGGCCGACCACTTTCATACTTTTTGGGACTGCGCTGTAATTCAACCATACTGGCTGGGAGTAGTAGCTGAGATAAACACAATAATGGGCCTAAGGCTTAACCATGATTTTAGTACAATTTACTTATGCAATATACCACACAAGCTCAATTCACATGATAGATACCTTCTCCACATACTGCTCGCAGCCAGTAAAAAAGCTATAACGAGGAAGTGGTTGAATGTAGAACCTCCAACAAGATCAGAGTGGATAGGGCTTGTAAAGGAAATTTACAACATGGAAAGTCTGACCTTTTCTTTGAGATTATGCATGGACAAATTTGTCAACCACTGGATGAGATGGTCTCTGTATCTGGGTAGATTAAAGGACCTCTGTGAGGGGTAACCTACAGTTGATACATCACTCTGTACACGGTGTTTTTGATTTGTTTTTGTTTTATTTTTCCTCTCCAATTCTCTCCATGTGATAATCCCCATGGGATGTGATTGTTGTCTCATATGCAGCCCACAGCAATTCTGTAAACTAGATATGAAGAAGATGGATGTGCTCCTTCAAGACCTGTTATTATTTTATTTTATTTGTATTTGTAATAGCTCCTTCCACTAATGTCTGATTCTGTTATGTGTACTGTGCTTGTATGTCTGTTCTTTTGCACTTGCAAATGGAAAAACTGAATAAAAAAAAGTATACAAAAAAAAAGACAAGTGTGTATCAGCTTAATGTCCAATACAGAAGAGCATGAAACAAATCTGCAAAAACTATATTTATTGAAATGTGATCGTCACGTTATATAACGTTATAGAGCCCAATTGGTCTGCCCATAGCGTCACTTTACATGGAGGCTATGTAAGAAATAATTTGCATCTGTTAAACCAACATATATCTTCCATAATGAATTAAATCACAATCATAATGCTACAAAGACATGAGCTAATCACCACAGAACCGCACAGACCATTTCGCCCGGTATCACGGACGCAAATGTGTCCAGGCCACTGAGATGAATATGAATCTTTATTATATGTCGATGAAGCGAGCAGCTCTGAGCTTCAATTAGCTAGTATGGTCGATGTGTTGGCTGGATCCCCTGCCCTCAAAAGTCAGATTTCGAAATAGGCGTTATTTTTTTATAAACTGGCCTCATAACGGGGATCTATAGCCTACAGTTATGTGTCTACTAACATTATTAAAAGATCATAAAGGTAATGCTGTTTTCTGACAGTTTGCTGCTTCTTCTTCTTCTTTTCTTTGACTTGAACGTAGGCGTAGTTGCTGCCCTCTCGTTGTGGACTCCAGTACTAAACATAGAGGCGTGCGCATGCCCAGTGTATGTAAAGCATCGTATTGCGGGCGTCTCGCATGAGCTAATATGGACGGAGACTGCTCGGAGCCTGCTCTAGTGTAGACTGGGAAGGCTTCAACTACGGGGTCTTTGAAAACGGCTTAGTGAAGATGTAGCCTAAGTCGAAGCCTCTGTTTCCTCATGTTTCTAGCCTCTGTTTATAATAACAAAGCTATGAAGTGGCAACTACATCTGACTGACATACAGTTATCCTCCCAAACTCCACTTAGAAAGTTGGAAAGCCCTCGTGGCTGAGTGGTTAAAGCCGCTTGCTTTGCAATCTGAAGTTCAGTGGTTCGAATCCACCACTGGGTTTTAGCAATCTCTGTCCCAGCCCGGAGCTTCTTTACAGGTCCGGTACCATGTAACTACATATGAACTACAGTTAAATAGACTCACTCCACTTTACAGGTCCGTTACCATGTAACTACATATGAACTACAGTTGAATAGACTCACTCCACTCTACAGGTCCGGTACCATGTAACTACTTATGAACTACAGTTAAATAGACTCACTCCACTTTACAGGTCCGTTACATGTAACTACATATGAACTACAGTTGAATAGACTCACTCCACTTTACAGGTCCGGTACCATGTAACTACATATGAACTACAGTTGAATAGACTGAAATTGAGCAATGCGGTAGTTCAGGCAGGCCACGAACGTCAAGCCCAGCTTAAACCCAGCCCACAGCTGATTAGGAGCTGATCTCAAACCCAGCCCACATCAGCTCAGCTGATGCCATTGGCTCAACTCATACAGGGGCGCCCTATTTAAACCTGCTTTACTCTGGCTGTCATTGCTGCTTCCTCTGCAATCCTGTTTGCAACCCACCTCCTCCCCAGCTCCTCCCTATGCTATATCTGACTTAAACAATGTCAATGATTCTGTTGTCATTGTTGCTTGCTCTGTTCTGTACCTGGGGGTCTTTTGCTGCTCCTTGCATTAAGGCTATTCCACAGATTGTGGAAGGGCAAGGAGCTCCCATAATCTGCTGCTGCTGCTCTCTGCCTTAGGCTTTCCATGCTTGCTGCGTGGAAGGGCAGGGAGCCTCCAGAACAGAGCCATACCGCCAAATTTAACTTATGCAAATAAAAGCTTTAAATTTATCTAAAGTGGTGTTGTGTTTTGACTAAAGTGGTCCTGACTGAAATGTTTTTTTCTCTCAACAATGGCTTACTTTTATTATGTTATTTTTTATTGTAGTACATCTTAGTAAAGGGCGGTACATAGTCCATGCACGCTTCCAACCGCGAGGGCCGTGCGGCCGATATGACGTAATTACGGTGGGGGCGAGGCCACCGCAGCCTTAAACGCGTGTCGCCAGATTTTTCTAGCAGCGCACCGCACCGCTCTGCTCTGCAGGGAGACAATAGATCCATGGGAGAGTCAAGAAGATAAATGAAATGAAGAAGTAAGTAGGCTACACTGAGCCATGTTTTGATCACATTTCTTGACCCATGTGGAAAATTTTGATTTCTAACTGTTCGTTTTTAGTCATTTCAAGTAATGTGCTGTGTTGAGACAGATCTAGGCCTATTTACATTCAATAAAAACAGGATTGGCGATTCTATTCATGTGCTGATACAATCGTTTGAGAGTGAAACCGCAGTCTACTGAACATAATGGCATTCCATTGACTTTTAATTGCGTTTCATTGACTTTATCATGGGACTTTATCAAAGTTGTTCATAGCTATATGCCCCCGGCTGCAGCCCCTAACACTTGGCTACCGGGGCCCCCTGCTGGTTTCTATTGCTGTGGTCATTGTTCACAATGTTCTAATACACACAAAGCAAAACTGTTCTTTCATCCCCTCAATGGGACCAAATATGAAATAAGAGAATTTATAAATTGCAACTCCACTCATGTCATCTACATGTTGAAATGTCCTTGTGGTCTAATATATGTAGGCCAGACAAAACGAGCACTCAAAATCAGGATAGGTGAGCATAAAACTGCCATACGTAACAAAAATATGGATTATGCGATGGCACGCCACTACTCTGAAGCCAAACATGGTTCGGTCTCCTCCCTAAAGTTCTTGGGCATCGAGAAGGTGAAGCCACCCCCTAGGGGTGGAGATATGATCAACAAACTCCTGAGAAGGGAAGCGTTCTGGATCTTCACTCTCAATGCAGCATCCACTGGAGGAGTTAATGACCAACCTAGCCTTTCATGTTTCCTCTGATGTCTCTCCTCTTTTCTCTGTTCTCCTTTTGACTCTTAGTGGAAGTCTTTATTTAGAACATGTAAATACTGTAAATAGTGATGGGTATATGTTGATTTGTGGTTTTTTCCCCCTTCGATAGGTAGCCTATCGTCCTTGGGAAAACAGTGATATATGTATTATATATATATACATTTTTTCCCCCCACATTCATATCCCCATTTGTAAATTGTTTGATGTCATATTTGTGTCATTGTTTTTCCTATTATTATTATTCAAAATGGCTGCTAATGACATCACTGTGGAGGAGGGTATATAAACCTCCCATTTTTCAGTGTTCTGCTTGACTCTGAGGAAGACAGACTTGTCTGTCGAAACGTCAGTCAGCCCCTTCTATTAAAACGTGCAGACGGAAAAGAGTGCTCCGGTGTCTTTACTTCGGGTAGTCTGTGTGAAGTGCCCAGGTAAAATATTATTTTATGCATATTGTCCTCCACTGTTGAGCACCAGGACCCCTTTTTATTCCAAACCTGGCTGAAGCGCGCTGGACTCTATTACTACTGTTTATCATGGGTCATTCACTGTACTACAGTAAACAGTGTAAACAGCTGTGCTCTGAGCAGCACTCTGAGTATGACCCCGTCTGTCCCAGCGCAGGGTGCGCACGCAGTCTGCGGAGCTCCGCCTCTCACTGCCCGCATGGAGTATGTCCCGGGCTTAATACACAAAGCTCTGTGTAAGTGTCTATTTTCATTGTTTTATGTCCTCTTTAATATTCCTCCTCTTCTCAGTGTGACAGAGAAAATGTGTGTGACTCTCAGCCTTCTATAGCAGATTTTGCCTCTCCGTACCTGAGAGAGTCCAGTCTCCAGTGTGGATCCTCCAGCAGCGACACTGAGGCTCCTGGATGATTGTAGCTCAGGTCCAGCTCTCTCAGATGGGAGGGGTTGGAGCTCAGAGCTGAGGCCAGAGAAGCACAACCTTCCCCTGTGAGCAGACAGCCTGACAGCCTGCACACGCACACACACACACACACACACGCACGCACGCGCACACACACACACACACACACACACACACACACACACACACACACACACACACACACAGGTAAGTACATATATGATAATATGGTAATTGGATTACTAAATGTGACTTTGATATAACCATATTGACTGACCCCTATGACTATCCAACCCGTTCTCACTCCGAGCGCGTAGCATATTGATGCTTTGTCCCGTCCCTTGTGCGTCGCTTGTTACTAACATGGTACCCTTGAGCGACACATGAAACGACTTGGGCTTTCCGACTAAACTCAATGCAAACCCATGGAAGTAATCTTTGACGCTTATGGCAACTGCTCCCCCATTAGCCTAACTGCTCCCCCGTTAGCCTAACTGCTCCCCCATTAACGTCTGGAGGAGCTACTCTCCCAGACCCTAACCCTAAACCTAACCTCTCCCACCCCATGCCTAAACCTAACCTCTCCCAGACCCTAACCCTAACCTCTCCCACCCCATGCCTAAACCTAACCTCCCCCAGACCCTAAACCTAACCTCTCCCACCTCCCACGCCTAAACCTAACCTCCCCCCAGACGCTAATGGGTGAGCAGTTGACTAATGGGCGAGCAGTTAGGATGATGGGGGCGCAGTTGCCATAAGCGTCGAAGTTGACTTCTATGGGTTTGCATTGAGTTTAGTCGGAAAGCCCAAGTCGTTTCATGGGTCGCTCAAGGGTACCATGTTAGTAACAAGTGGCGCATAAGGGACGGGACAAAGCGTCAATATGCTACGTGGTCGAAGTGAGAACGTGTTGCAACTATCATATTGATTTATATCGTATCGCCCAGCCCCATTATAGAGTGTGTTCTGCTCTCTCTTCTCCCCCTGCCTCCCCTGTTCTCTCCCCCCTCTCTCTCCCTTCCCCCATTCCCTCTCCTTCTCTCCCCCTCCCCCTCTCTCCCTCTCTAATAAAATATTGTCCATTCTCTTCATTGATAGTGCTTAGCTAAACTTAGACATATTATCTGTAAAACCCTCTGAGACATGCTTGTGAATAGGGGCTATACAAATAAACTTGAGTTGACTTGACACACACACACACACACACACACACACACACACACACACACACACACAGCATATTGCATTGTTGTATCTTCTTCACTGATGTATGGTTTGGAGTACTGGGTGATAAAACCTAGATTTAGGAAAGATTGATGGATTCAATATTTCATCAGTTCCTTCACTGTTTGATGTAGCTTCAGTTAAATCAATATTCCACGAGTTTCAACATGGATTTATTTATTTGAAAGGCAGAATATAATCTACTGACCAAGACCAGATGCAGCTGGACCAGTTTGTAGTTCAGATTTCCCTTCTCTTGTCTATGGAGAAAATTAATGGGGAATTCTCGTCTGGGGTTGGAGACCTCACGTGACTGTTGAGATCTATTGTGGCTGGGGGAGCTTAATTATTTACAGTGGGTGCTCACTTAAAAAATATATATATATAAGAAATAATAATAATAAGATTGGCAGTAGCATATGTGCTATAGTAAAAATAAATAGAACCATTCATATAGACTGCACTACTTAACCACACCAGTGGACTGCGTTTGACAACAGGTGTTTTGATACTTTTATCTGGCTATACTAGCATGAGAAACATTTACCATTTTGTCATTTCATCCAGAGGAAGTAAGTGGCCCCACCTCACATATTTAAAGATATTAAAAGTCTTAGTACAGAAATTGATTTGATGACTAATTCAGAGCCACCTTTAATTTCAATTCTTTATTTAGGTAAAAAATCTCATTTTCGAGGGGGTCCTCATAGAACAACATAAAAGAACACAAAACAGGAAATGCGCAACTCACACACACACATGCACACAGCTTGTCATCTCCCCACCACCCACGTCTCCAACCCAACCATAATGTTTACAAAAATATATACCGTAAATTCCGGACTATAAGGCGCACCGGTATATAAGCTGCAGCAGCAAAATTGACTGTTTTTTACATATATAAGCCGCACCGGACTATAAGCCGCGGGTGTTTTGATGTTTAATTACCATATGTAAGGGTTCGTGCACAGAGAGGAATGTCGGGAAAGAGATGGCTGTTTGGGGAAGCTCCCATTTATTAACATTTCAACAAAAGGTGCTGTCAACAATCAAACCAGGTACCGTAATCCTTGTCTTCATCTTTTATGTGAAGGTGCAGCGTCAAAAACAGAGTCAGAGTCAAAGTCAAGTCACTAATCCTCGTCTTCCTCTTCTTCCTCCGTACTGAAACCAGCAAAGTCCTCAACTTCAGTGTCGGAAACGAACAGGTTCAGGGTGGCTTCGTCAACCACTCTCCTCTCTCCCTCGTTGTCACTCTCAAAACCAAGGAACTCCTCTTCGTCACTGTCGGTGTCGGAATCGAACAGCCTCTGAAGGCGCCCAGCTGTGCCGGCGTCATCATCACGCAGCAGTCCAGCCTTTCGGAACCCGAATGGAGTTTGTGGTCTTGATGGCTGCTTTCACGGAATCTGTTATATGAGCCCTCATGCTGTCGAGAACGAGCAAAGCTTTTTTTTGGTGAAAGAATCCTCCAGGGCGCTTGACGTAGCACTCAGCCAGCCACTCCTTCATGACACTTTCCATCATCCACCCTTTCTTGTTGACTCTGAGGCATATCCCACTGGGAATTTTCTCTTTCGGCATCGTAATCCGCTTAAAAATCACCATTGGCGGCAGCTTTACTCCAGATGCAGAGCAGGCCAGAACACAAGTGAAATTCGTTCTCTCGTGCCCAGTGGTTCTCAATGTGATCGACGATTCACCTTTCTTGTTAACAGTCCGAGTGAGTGGCAGGTCGAACGTCAAAGGCACTTCATCCATATTTATGATCTGCTCCGGTTCGATGGAATATTCCTTGATCTTCCTTTGTGTGAATTCGCCGAAGTTTGTGATTTTCTCCTGGTAGTCGGGGGAGGGAGTTGTTGGCCGAGTGGCCGTTTGCTTACCGTAATTACCATATGTAAGGGGTCACGCACAGAGGGGATTGTCGGGAAA
The DNA here is from genome assembly GCF_964638095.1 of Poromitra crassiceps. Classification (NCBI taxonomy): domain Eukaryota; kingdom Metazoa; phylum Chordata; class Actinopteri; order Beryciformes; family Melamphaidae; genus Poromitra; species Poromitra crassiceps. Next base: position 240,631 of record NW_028152184.1, read on the forward strand.
GAGATGGCTGTTTGAGGAAGCTCCCATTTACCGTATTACCGTAACATTTCAACAAAACAACATAACACAACACCACCTTTGTTTATTTTTACAGTGCACACAGTGTCCGCGGTGTGGTGAAAGAGGGCAAGAGAGGAAATTAAAACAGAAGTGGATTTATAGTTAGAAAGAGTGCTAAAAAAGAGAGATTTTATTTGTATTTTTTTTTTTTTTTTCTGAAAAAATCCATAGATAAGCCGCACCGTTATATAAGCCGCAGGGCCAAAAAACGGGGAAAAAGCCGCGGCTTATAGTCCGGAATTTACGGTACATAGCCTATATACATAGTATGTAGTAGTGTAGTAATACATGGTACATGTATATACAAAGTTTCTTGTAAAGCATGACATAGCCACAAAAAAAAGAGAAAATGATAAAATAATATTAAAAACAGGAACAGGGAGTTTTCAGAGAAGAAAGTAAAGATGACTTAAAAGAATGAAGAGAAGTGATAGACCTGAGAGGGGAGGGAAGGAGATTCCAATCAGAAGGGGCCTTGTGAGCAAATGATCTGCGACCCAGCAAATGATCTGCGACCCGATTTAATAATAACCACCATTGTTTATTGGAACTTGAGGATCTCCTCCTTGCATGCAATTGCAATTTCTGTTAATTGAATTTCATTTTTTAATGTTATCAAATCAATTAGTAAATTGGAGATGACTAGTCAAAGTGAATCTATGCATTCTCCAATCAACTACATTCATCTTCCAGGCATTTCTACTAGAATCTCTTTAATAACCGTAGCAAATAAAATTGGGCCTGAAAGAAGCACATCTACCACTTCCCACACAGAGGTTGTGATCTATAACAAACTGGATGGGAGAATGTGCGCATCTGTGCGTTAACTTTGATCCATGCACATTTTGGAGACAGTGGAAACAGCGACTGGGGTGGCAAAGCTAAAATAAAGCAAACAAGCAAATAATTTCCAGGCCGACTCCACAACAACTTACCACTATAATAATAACAACCTATAATTATTGTTGGAAGAACGTCTAGGCTACAACGAAATGTGTCTTTGTTGCTTTATTAGTTCCAAAGCCGATCTGCTGTGAATTAGGGTGTATTCACACCTATCTCGTTTGGAGCAGTTGTTCCGAAACGGAGAGCATTTTCCCCCTTGGTGCGGTTCGTTTGGGGGAGTGTGAACACAGCAATCGCACTCGGATGCGGGACAAAACAAGCGGACCGAGATCGCCAAGAAAGGGTGGTCTCGGTCCGCTTCCAAACGAACTCTGGTGCGGTTCGTTTGTGGTGAGAACGTGAGCCGACCTCGATCCGCCACAACAGCAGTAAACGGTGCGCATTTTTGGATAAACCAGCTGCCGTAGTCAGCTGCGCTGTGCGTAATGGCCTGAAGAACGAACATTTTTATCGTTTAAAAACAACATCTTTCAGATTCTGTTTTGGCGACTTGTGACTTGCATCGATAAACTTTGGGGGATTTTTGGATCATCACATCAGCAGTTTGAACTCAATCAACTTACCTCGGACCATGGGAAGCAACGTTAATGTGTTGAATCTCTACGGATTTTGCCTGTAAATTGTGTACACCGGCACACCGCCCTCTCTCTCCCTCTCTCTGGTCTCCATTCAATAAATGAAAACAAATCGTGGTAATCAGAGCCAGCCTTCTTTGTGATAAGATTGTCTGGTTCAATCAGACAATCAGACTGATTGCATATCTTCCTCGAAATGTCCGTTATTATTAAATTATTCCTGCACAGCAAAATTCCTAGAGTTGATCGACTGTTGTCAGATTAAATTTACTCTGTCAGATTCATCTTGACTAATGACAGTGTCAAACTACGCACCAACTACCCCTAGTGTTGGTGTCAATCACTGTAGTGGAATTGTCATTTACTCTGAACTCTGCGCAGATGCAGTAGCCATCCAGTATTAACCCCACCCACAAACTCAGTTCAGTGACGCCGCCATCTTTCGCTCACTTGGAGGCTTTTGAAGGTAAGACTAGAATCCAATTTTTAAGTGTATAAATGTCGATGTCGTTCGGTTTTCTAATCATTTAACGTTCGCTGGCTGTAAAGTATACTGTCCATGTGATTGTCATCGTTTGATAACGTAAATTCAATCTGTTCTAAGTAGTTAACTAACGTGGATTCGCCCACCCGCCATGCGGTACATTATTTTATCTAGCTAGCTAGCGTTAGCCGGTGCAATATTGAGATAATGCTATCTCTGACAATTCAACAGCAGGTGCGCTAAGGTAGCATGTTTTTCATGCATGGTTTGCAAATATTCCACCATCTAGTCTTTTATTTTGCACGCAGGTAACATTTGTAACGTGACATCTCAAACTGGGGTGCTACGCTTTGTAACTTGATAGAGCAACAGGTGTGTTCAATAGCCCGCAGCTCACACAGTTTACAGGCTGGCAAGCTAACGTTAATTTCTGGCGGACATCTTTTAGAGTATGGTCTTGTCATTTTCTTTTCCACATTACCGATAACGTTATATAATATTGGCATACAGCCATGTTAGCCGTGACCTGTGAGGTGGTCCTGAGTGTAAAATATGCTTGCGTTGTTCACATCCATGTTAAACCAATGCATGCACGGATGCACTTCCAGCTTAACACCTAACCATGTTGCGTTTTGTCAGGATATTTGCTTTAAAATATAGGCTAACTTTAGTGGACCTAAAGTTCCTTATTTCAGCAACTCAACAAATGAAGTCAGGATTTGTAAATATTTGCAGGTTACATCATTTACTGGCAGCTGTCTATATTTCTGAATAGGATTGTTATGAGTATTATAAAAAGTGCATTTACTCCTATTAGCCTTTCACTTTACACCCAATTCACCCATTTTGTGTCTAAAAGACAGGAAGACAACCAGTTGCAAGCAAAACACTATGGTTTCCAACTCCCAATCCATTTGGTGTTCCATGCTGGGGCCCTAATCAATGTCTTGCTTGCATCTGTTTTACTTCCTGCCATTTAGACACAAAATGGGTGAATTGGGTGGGGAGTGAAATGTACTGAACCCTTTAACCACTGCGAGACTGTGAGAAACATCCTGGAATAAGTTATCCTGAGATATTATGGACTGAACAGCTAATATTTTTTATTTATAATATATTCCACATTATTGTTGCTACTGTAGGTCGATATTGCTCCAATATGTCACCAGATTTAAGCCTAACTTTGTATTCCCATTACTGACTCAGCTTTACTCTTCCAGATGCAATGATGTTGATCCAAACTAAGATCAACGATGATCAGAAATTTATAAAGATTAATCAACCAAGCCTGGAGGAATTCTTGAATGCAGGTAAGCCATCAATCACTCATTTGAAAAATGCAAGAAAATACAACAGATTATGCAAACACAAGTGCAGTAGATAAGCCCCCCAAGCCTCAATTGTTATTTCAGCTTGAGAAACTGAAGGTTTCCACCAAAACTGACTTAACGATTTTGAGAAAATATCTAATTGTGATTATTTTGACTGATATTGCAATTGCGATATGATTGGCAATATTCGAGGGAAAGATCATTTTTACATTTTCATTGAAAAATATTCATGATGATTTATGATGTTATAAGTGACCCCTGACACACACACCTTCCCAGAGTCAGAAACCAATAAATGCCTTCAGACAGACCTTTTGATGTATTTGGTGTAGTCTGAAGTATGTCAAACAGCAATATCAGGCTATCTTGGCTCAAATTGTTGCATCTATGGTAGGGATGCACCGATATGAAAGTTTTGGCCGATGCCGATAACCGATATTAACATTGATGTTATGGCCGATAACCGATATTTGCCGATGTCGATATGATCTGTATAAAACCACATTTTTATGATCATCACATTTTGTACATACTGAAAAACACATGTTAACACTGAATTTGAAAAAGTTATGCATTTCTTTATTTGCAAAGCCTTTGGAAAAGCCCATAACTCATAGATTTACTGCATTATTTCATATCAATGTGAAGAATTTGGCTGATAATGATAACCGATATTAACATTGCAACATCTTACCGATATGACCGATATGTTAAAAAATGACTAACATCGGCCGATACCGATATGATTGCCGATATATCGTGCATCCCTAATCTATGGGATCAAATAACATCATGATCCCATAGACATTCAGGAATTGACTGAGGGGGGGCTCCTTTTCAAAGATTTGTCTGTGAGGCCCACAGTCTCAGACTTTGAAAATCCCTGCTGTAGAGCATGGTGAAGAATACTTTTTTGAGTGACTGACATGCTTATTGGATGGATGTCTAATAAGTTTGCTATCACTACCAAAGCCTCTCTTCTCTCTCCATTAACAGCCTGAAATCTTGAAAAGGGATGAAGCTCTGTTTTTTCTTCTCGCCTGCCGTCCCCCCTCAAATCAACTCCACGTCTCCTTCAGGAGAGAGACAGAAATGTGCTTCTGCTCTGTTTTTTCCACAGTTAGTAGAAGCTGTACTGACCAAGAAACCTGGAGGAGATCACGTTATCAAGGAATATAACCGAACGAAAGGCCTGACTGACTCCACAAGGCGAAATATGGTTAAGATCCTCTGTGCAGACATGACTGAAAATCATGGGTAATTAACATATTTTTTTTCAAGCAACACATACATTTATTGAACGAAAAGTCAAGTGATGAATATTGTGGCTGTTAAAATATGAATACCAGTAATCTTAGGAATTCATACAGAAATATTGGGATAACTACCAATGTACACAGTGTTGCCAAGGTTAAATAGGCACAAAGCAATACAACTGCCTTTTGCTTGGCTGGAAATGATGGTGGTGTCCAGATGGTTTCCAGGAGTACACAACCTGCCTCCCTGGGTCATAACCTACAGACAAAACAACTTAATTATGTAAATGAGTGACTGTGACTGCTGTAGATTTATTTACACATGGATTCCATCTAAAATGAAATGTATAATATTGGCTCAGGATCACCGCACTAAACTAAAATAGATGACAATGCAATACTTTGACAGTATTACAGACATCACCCAGCTGTGTCTTCCTCACCCCGTGTCTTGTGCTCTCATTAATGTAGCACGTTGACGGCTCTCGCGACCTGAACAGATAATTTGGCCTGCTAGATATGTCAGGTCTCAGATCTGTGAATCACACAGCATTTAAGCAACAATTTGCAAGCACTGTGCCGACTCCAATTTGATTTTATCTGGGGACTTTTGGCGGCGAGTTCCAAAACTGTACCTGAGTGGTAAAATGATATTGTCACCGTAGCTTTATCTTATTCAGAATTGATGCAACTACCATGAAATATCTTTTACTCGTATGGCAACATGTGATTCCTTAAATGTTCGCCCATTTTCTTTAATCGTCATTGTTATGAATCTTATTATTGTTGTAAAATAAATTAGGAGACATTGAAATGGAAATTATTTGAATTGAATTGAAATTATATGATAAAATATCTTTTCCTGTATTATTCACTTTGCTCTTGTCAGGACAACACCCCCAACCCCTGTGAGAACGAAGTATGCTCGAGGGATAATTGCCCTGTTCCCTTACCTGGCTGACCCACAAGCCGAAAATGGAGATGTAAGCACAAACTTTAAAGGGTTGGTGTAACTAGGCTATCTTGAGTCTATTCAGCAGAACCTTGGATTATTAGATCAGACATCCAAACGGATCTGTGCACTATACATGCTACATGCTAGGGGTGGGAATCACAAGTTTCATCACGATACAATATATTGATTCTTCAGACAACAATACGATATTTGCTGATATCACAAAGTCTGTCACGATTTTTATTCGATTCAGCGGCCTGCGATCGATATGAGACGATATCATATGCCCATTTACACACAATCAGTTGCATTTATTTTAACTCACAAAAAGTAACTAAAATATGATTTGACAATTTTATTTCTGAGCTCTTCCAGACATTTAAAAAATAGATCTGTGGTTCGACATAAAGTGCCAATTTTCTCATGTTTAAATGCAAATTATTTTGATCGGTTAACTTGAGATCAAGATCCCTTGATGACCTTTCAATTATGAACATACGCCATACGTATAAAAAAAACGTATGCTCCACCACGTGGATTTACAAGGTGACGATATGGCGATATGTATCGGTTTTCACTTTTGATCGATACACAATACGATATTGACGATGCATCGTCCCACCCCTACTACATGGATACTAAGTGTTTTTTCCCCCTTTTCTATTGAGTAATCAAGTTTGGTGGGGGGTATAGTACAAATCGAGACCACTGCCGCTTCAACATGGCACTCACTTATTCTGCTATAGCCTCAAATGGTCTGGTGTGACAAACCAATAACTTATAATTATTTATTCAAACAACTGCAATATTTGGTGTTAATGTCATAACTTTGATAACACGTACTGTTACAATTTTCAAAGGAACATTACTACGATGCTAAAGGTGCCAGTGGTTTCATTGCTTGGAGACTCAAAACGATCCAGAGGAACAGCTCTTCATCTAGGCGCGGCGAGTCATCAAGCCTGCTGACTGAGACTGATGGAGGACCAACAGCTAGAAGACATTCTTCATATACTCCTGAGATGACTCTGAGCCAAGCCCAATGCAAGGAGGCAGTTTCTTTGATGAAACATTCCTCTGATGATGCCACTATCAAGCAGAAGATGAAGATGACATTTGAATACCGACACAACATGGTCCTCGACCCAGAGAGATCATCTGATGTCTTGACCGAATTTCCTCGGTTCAAAGACATCAAAGGCCTGGTAATTACATTTTTATTTTGATTGACAAATGTGTTAAATCTGCATTCAGCAATGTGTTTGTGTTCAAAAAAGTGTTGAATGTCTTATTCTGACAGCAATCACTGAAATAGTTTGGTCAGTGACTTGGAACCCCCAACCCCCCACTATCTATCTCTCTCCTGTAGTCCTGCAGGCAGGGCAGGCGTATCTCCGCAAACGTAACTCATAGAGACTCAGGGATGGCGGCATCGGGGTGAAAAAATACATACTCATACATCGATTGGACCTTCCGTTTCTCAGAAAATGTCAACTTTTCTCTGATTGGATCCAGGCGCGTAGCCACGGGTGCGCTAGGGTGTGCAAATGCCACCCAGACAGGCCAAAAAAAATGGGGTAAAAAAAGTTTTTTGTTTGTCTGCAAAACACATGTCAACGCTGTCATGCACTGTGTCCAACTTATCCTATGTGCGAATAGAAATCACGCTCCGCTGACCTATGTGCCCCGGAGCATCATGGGAAACTAGTTAAGCTGTCGTCCACGTAAAGTAAACAAATGCACGCACAGCAGCAGCAGCGCCAAATCAAGAAGACATGAAACAAAGCTCGCTTTTAAGCTTATTCGGCAAAGGCAAGAAATGTCGCATTGACGACGAGGAAGAAGATGACTCGTTGTCACCCTCCCCCTCAACAAGTGCGGATTGTAGTGCACCCGTTCCCGCACACTGTATTGGTGGTGTACAGTGGAGAAGAGACAGACGATGATGAAGAATACGCAGCCGAAACAATGGCGTTAACAGCGGGGAACGCAGCCAACAACACACCGGAGGTTTGTGCAGAGCCAGAGGACACTGATGCTACAGATCTCTCTGAGAGCCTCCAAAGATATATACTGTATCCTCACCGTTTGCTTTTGTAGAAGAGAAACGAGACCCTCCCTGCACTGCAGCAGCAGACTTTTTTGAGATACCAAAGTAGTTTTACATGTTACCAAAAAATACAATTTAATTGACTGCTTCTATCTGCTAATGAGTGCGAAAAGGAGCAAACATTGATATGTCATGGTCCTTGAAGACACTATGTAGTGATTTTTTTTGTCCACTAGATGTCACCATTTTCCCTCTAAATCTGGCTTGAAAAGCCCCAAATTCGCCGCCAAATGGTCCGCCCCCTGGCACACCCTCTCTTTCTGTGGCACACCCAATGTGCCAAGTCTGGCTACGCCACTGATTGGATCAAAATTGGCGCCGACCTCAAACTATCCAATCAGAGAAAAGTTAGCATTTTCTCTAAACGGAATGTCAGATGGTGATGCCTATAAAATACTATGTACTTTCCCCCCCCCAAATCCAATGCTGCCATCCTTGAGTCTGTACGAGTCACTGACCACACTATTTCAGTGATTGCTGTCGGAATATAGTCATTTAACACTTATTTTAACACAAACATCGCTGAATGCAGCTTTAAATACTCTGTGTATACCCCTCATTGTTTCAACATGCCTGGTCAGCTGCCCCACCCCCCACACACACACACATTTGTTAATTTAATGTTAATTTGATGTTGATGCAATACTGATTATAATGGTTTTCTGAAATGTATTCTCTTGATATGTCATTTATGTTTTGCAGATAGAACAAGACTTTGTCCAGCTTTTTGGAGAAGATGCAGCATCCAGGTTTCTTGAGAGGTTCGTCTAACTACAATAGACCCTTCTCACGGGGGCCATTTTGTGTCGAAAAGGCAGGGTAAACACAGGTGCAAGTAAAACACTAATGAGGGTTTCCAACTTCCATGATTGGAATTTGGAAACCCTCATTAGTGTTTTGCTTGCACCTGTCTTTATTCTCCCTTTTCGACACAAAATGGCCCCCGTGAAAAGGGTCTATAGTCCTAGTCTCAGCCAGCTTGTGGCTAGTTGAGGTTGTTCTCCTATAGCCCTTCGTTATTTTTCGTATCGCCTACTTCAGCATGCGTACAAAGGGATTTCATCTGTCATTTTATTTTTCATAGACATTTTGTAAAATGCTTATACAAATAGTTTTACTTGGTCAAACCAAGCGATTCAGCTCCAGAATCCTGAGAGACCATATAACATTTCACTGGGACCAAAACAAAAAAAAACATTTTATTTCTTTAAATCTGCTTTTTTTAAATGTTTTGGTCCGAGTGAAATGTTCTGTGTTCTCCCGTTTCTAAATATAGTTGAACCGTTTGGTTTGAACAAGTAAAACTCTTTTTTATAAGCATTTTACAAAATGTCTATTGGAAAATAAAAGGCGGATGAAAATCTCTGGTATGCATACTGAAGCAATAAGTGACGTTTACTTTGGCACTCTATGGATACAGAATATTCACAATATGGTTTTTATATGCACTACTGTACATCTCACTTGATATTTGGGACTAAGCAAGCACAGAAGCAGAGTTTTTTTTGTATCAGAATGGGCCTTTTTGGGGTGACTATACAGAAGAGTAAGCTTGATCGGTCTGCATAGAGACTAAACTTATGCAGCAATGTGTTTTTAAACCCCAAAATTTCAGACAAAGTAATCTCAATGTAAAAACTCTGACTTTAACTTTAAAATTCTCTAAAATTATCCAGTAAAATGTTTTAATTTTTTTTCCCTTCTTGCAACCCAAGATCAAAGAATGAAGTAATGTCCCTCACAATTTAGTGGGTTGTTTTAATTAAAAAGGTAAAACCCTCTTTGGGTGACGCCATGAATTTGCATAAAGGAATGTGAAGGTTTCTTTATTGGGGGCAAAGCACTGAAGGTGCGTATACTGTAGGCCAGAGGTTTCCAAAGTCTGAAACTGTTTGCCTCCCCCAAGACAAAACTACAAGCTAGGAAAAATGCTGCCCCCCCCTTAGTTTACTTGCTTGCTTTTGCTTAATTCCTGGATGCCTATGATTATTTTATTTGACCCCAGAGACACTCAACAATTGAGCCAAGATAGCCTGATCTCCTTGCCTATTTGTCATACAGTTAGAAAGTGTGCTGTGAATATTCATGACTTCATCAGCCCAGTCAGATTTTAGGCCTTGATGGAGGTTTGCACTCTTCCAAGTGGATTCCTCTATAATATCATATTGTGCAGGGTTCCTATAGGTGCTGTAAATCTGAAAATGCTTGAATTTTGACGTGGTATTTTCAAGATTTGATAAGTGCTTGAAAATTGTCCATGCAAGATTAATAAATTCTCATTTTCTCTAGATGGCCTACTGCATTCAAGCAAAAAATCATCCGAGAAAGCAGGACTCTTCCCACAACAAGTGACCTGCAAGAGCTGCTCTTCGTGGCAGAACTCGCATCAGATGAGGAGGACTTGGATGACTCTGGTAGGTTAATGTATTTCTTCTAGTCATGCCCCTTCTTAGTCAATTCACCTTTTTCACTTCCCACACAATTCCCCCAATTTTGCGTCTTAAAAGGCAGGAAGTAACACAGGTTCAAGCAACATTAATTAGGGTTTCCAACTTCCAATCCATTTAGGTGATCCAGTGCCGGGGCCCTCGTTAATGTTTTGCTTGCACCTGCGTTACCTCTTGCCTTTCAGACACAAAATGGGTGAATTGGGTGGGAAGTGAAAAATGCTAATTAGTTGCCCCGATTGGTCTGTAGGATTTTTAAAGGTGAACTATGCCCAATTTAATAATTCATGTTATTCCTATGGTCTATGAGTGTCCAAAAATATACCAACTCTTTCGCAAATCCAAAACTTTCTGTTAGGATAAAGCTCAATTGGCTATAAAAACTTTTAAAACAAATTTATGGATCCACAAAATCAGTCTCCCATTCAATGATGCAACTCCAGAATTTATAGTTTTGGTACGGAGTACCTCATGTTAACAAATATTGATTGAACTTCCCTAGGACATCGAAACAACACATTTGAATTCCTAATTTGGGGGTGTTGCCCTTTAACTCATTGAGTGCCAGCCACTTTTGGAGAACGGACGCTCCCAGTGCCAGAGTTTTCAGAGCGTTTTCAGTGATTTCTCGAGGCCCACAGAATATTGTGTGATATTACTATGTAAACACCGAACACGCAAAAAGAACAAGGAGACTCTATTGTATCATCAGCAAAAAAAAGTTTATTGATACCATTTTCCGTTCTTTAGTTATGAGCCGGAGAAGATAGGTTGTTTTCAGCGTTTTCAGGCATTTCAAATTAAAAGCTGAGATATTCAGCCTTTTGTGAAATGCAGCATTTCAAGCACATTCACTGACTCTAGATACGGTAATATTTTCTGATGTAGTGATGTGGTGTAGTTGTGTCCTGCCCATGGTCCTGCCCTGCGTGCCCCACCCCCCCTCCCCCCCCCCTCAGCTGAAAACTCCTCCCCACACTAGTAACACACAGCCTCGCACCAAGCGTCTCTAGGAAGCCTGGGAAGCGCCGCCTCCCAGGCAGCGCAACATGGAGAAGCCACACGCGGACTGCAGTGAAAGGTTTGGCTTTTCAGTGTCGCGCTGCTGCTTTTCTAGCGGCTAATCATGTGGAGAAACTATGCTGACAGACAGACAGAGGCAGAAGGACTCAGTTGTGTGCGCGGATTGACTGTGTTCGCACGCACCGTCAGTTGCAGCCAGAACAATCTACATGGCTCTGGATTGCAGCATGAGCGGGTTCTCTTTCATCAAGGCTAATTCAGGCTGTGTATTCCTGACATTTCTGTAATCTGGAGAGCACTGTCGCCACCTAAGGGTTCTGTAAAATAGGTTATAGACCTCCAATAGCTACTATAGTTGTACAGGAGCTGCGGAAGGCTTTGATCGACGTCCCACCGTCAAAAAACGCATTGGACGTCGAAGGACGTCCGTGGCACTCTACGTCACTATTTAATTGGACGTCGAAGGACGTCCATGGCATTCAATGAGTTAATATTCCACAAATTTGAATACAAAGTTTAGGAGATCATGATCTTTTATTATTATCTCCGCCAGGAGATCATGTTCGCGGCTGCGTCTGTCTGTCTGTGTGTGCGTGTTCCCTGTCTGTGTGTTCCTCCTCTCCTCTAGCTTGGCCTTCGTGTATCTCGAGAACCGTTAGTCAGATCGACTTCAAACTTTGGGAGTGTGCTAAGGAGTGCGTGACTGAGTGCAGTGACCTGTTCTCGTGCAATTCGGCATAGCACCACCTACTGGCAATTTCTGTTTTTATCTCAACAACTTATCTCAATATTTCGAGAACCGTTGGTTGGATCAACTTCACACTTTGGGAGTGTGCTAAGGAGTATATGAACGGAGTGTAGTGATCTGTTTTCGTGCAATTCGGCATAGCACCACCTACTGGCAATTTCTTTTTTTTTAGCTCAACAACTTCTCTCAACAACCATTCGTCCGATCGACTTCAAATTTGGGGAGTGCGCTGATGGGAACTCCACACAGTGCAGTGCCCAATTTCGTGCAATTCGGCACAGCGCCACCTACTGGCAACACAAAAAGTGGTTTATCTTGAGAACCGCTCGTCCAATCAACTTCAAACTCGGGGAGTGCGCTTATGGGGAACCAAAGGACTGCAAGGAGCTGAATTCCAGGCAATTCCGCATAGCGCCACCTACTGGCAATTTATTTTTTTGATCTTAACTTATCTCAACAACCATTCGTCCGATCGACTTCAAATTTGGGGAGTGCGTTGATGGGAACTCGACACAGTGCAGTGCCAATTCCGTACAATTCGGCATAGCGCCACCTACTGGCAACACAAAAAGTGGTTTATCTTGACAACCGTTCATCCGATTGACTTCAAACTTGGGGAGTATGCTGCTGGGGACTTGACGTAGTGCAGTCCTGAATTTCTTGCAATTTGACAGCGCCACCTACTGTCAACACAAAAAGCTTGAGAAACATTCGTCCGATTGACTTCAAACTCGGGGAGTGCGCTGGGTGATTTGTTTGAACATTTAAAGGTTGGTTGGTTGTATTCAAACATGTTCTTGACTTTGTTGATGGACTTTCTTAGCACATCAGAACTCAAAATACTAGTTAACATGACTACAAATTACCACTTTTACAGCCCTATTATTTCTGTAAATGATCAGGCAAAAAATACCATGGTAAAAAAAGAATCCTCTTCAAACCAGTATCTCAAATATGAACAAAGCTAGTAGTGGGCCATGCTGCATTACGGACATCAGTTTGTCATAATAAACATCGAACAAAAAGTTCAGAAATTTGTGTTTGGTAGATTATTTCTCTGTTGTAACAATGCTTCTTGGCAATACATTTCATACATAATTTCATACATAATTCATTTCATACATAATTTAAAAGGGAAATAAACATGTTTTCCAACGGGAAAGCCTGTTTATTTCCCTTTTAAATTATGCCCCATTTGTAAGGAACATGCATTTGTGGAATGAGCAGCACAGCTGAGTATGCGCGTTGCACTCATGTAAAATGTGTCAAATCTTCTCCCCGCCACTACTGAACAATGTATTCTCCTGTTGGTATTGATTTTTCTTTGGTGTTGTTTGGTGCATTGGATGATTGAACTCTCTATCAGTAACAAGGAAGAAACAAGACATATTGACAATTTTACTATTTTTCTTTTCTAGGCTGCTGGGACAGTGATTTATGTTCCATTCTCCTCGTGCTCCACCTGATTCCGCCTACAGCCCAAGGCCGTAAGAGACCCGGCAAGATGTCCGCAGCCGCAGCAGAAAAGCATCTTGTGGTGTTCAAGAAGGTTAGTATTTTAGCCTGTACAGCAAATGTAAAAAGAAAAATGTGTTTTAAGGCAAAAATTACAATCTTTTAACATAGGATTCTTGGGGGAAAATACTTTTCTGCAAAAGTGGTTAAACTGACATTGTCACACAATAAAGGCAGGCCCTGTAGGGGTTAAGTCAGTTGACAGTCTATTGATATATATATGGGAGATAGGGGTGTGCTTCTCTCCATACTAAGACGATCCGATATGCATCTAGATACATGGGCTACGACACAATTCTGGGATGATACGCTTTATCAGGGATGCAAATTAGTCACCTTTCGGTGACAGTCACCTTTTTCATCCCAAAATACCCAAAATAAGATGCTTGTATGAATGATTTCTAGTGGTTTTGTGTCTGCCCTGGTAGATCTGTCACCTTTTTCACTCTCCATGAGTTAGCATCTCTGTTTTATACAGAACGAGTTCAGTGTGATTGGATTTAAGTTGTGGACCGGTGATGTCATTCATGCCCAAAGGGCATCACTGGTCCACAACGTAACTCAAATCAACTCTCAATAACTCTCAAACGAAATTAATGGTTGCAAAACTGTTTTGGATATTTGTGAGATCATGTGAAAAATAAATCTGTATGGCTTTTCAGTAAAGTTCTCCTTTACGACATGCAAAGAGCATTGATGTTTTGTTCCGGGACAATTTTGGTAGGAATTTAGCCTATTAGCTCTGATAAGATTTGCCCCATTTATACCAGTTTACTTCTAGATTTTTAAATATATAACATCCTTTTGTCCTCAGAGTGGAACAAGCATCCAAGAACATCTTGACTCCATCAGCGCCACGACTCAACCCTATCTCCTTGCTGTTGGGCCGAAGAAGAACACCATCCATGACTACTTCATCATTCTCCACAAGCAGGCCATACCATGTGCGTCTACCAGTGCGCTAGGTGCTTTCGATGAACTCTTCAAGGCACACTTTGTGTTTGGAACCTCTTACAATCAGGTGCTGTACAACATGTACACCTTCATGCAGACAACTGTGTATGAAATAGACATCGGCAAAGTCAAGGAGGGCGCACGTGCTGCGGAGATCAGAGCTAGAGTGCTACACTAGGCTAATTTGACACTTGGGCTCAGCAATATCGGCATAAATATAGCAGCGTGTAATCATAGAAAAAAATCCTTCTCATTATCGGGATAGCATTTCCCATGTCACTCAGCCCTTGATACCATGGGGATGATTTGTTTTGTTTGCAAGGCCCATTTTTTGAATACCAACTTGCTTGTGAGGCATGTTAAATTAATTCATGGTTTATGTCCTGGTAAAACACTTCGCCTAAAATGTGCTCAGGCAGGATGTTGTTATGCTTGTGGTACCTTCTCAGGTTTTAGGAAGCATTTGAACACAAAACATGTAGAGCAAATTGAGCATGAAGTAAATGTCAGACCAGATGATGTAGCTGATGACAATGCACAGTCACAGTCACATTTAGAAGAAACAGCCACTAGCTCTCAGGTTTTTCCAGTATCCGACGATACTCTTGATATATGTGCATCGAACAAGAATACTCTTAATATGTGTGCATCTGCTATTGCGCACCTTCAGGTTGCAGGTGTCGGGCAGTCTACTGTAAATAGTTTTGTATCGTCTATGGAAGAAGTAGTACTAGAGATACACAGTCAAGCCAAAGATGCAGCTTTGAAATGTTTGTCTTCACAGGATACAAGTACTAAAGACAAAATAGAAGAATCTTTTGAGAAAATTGAAAACCCTTTCACTTCATTGAATTCTGAATCAAAACGCAATGCATATTTTCAGCAGAAATCGAGAATGGTTGAACCTGTGGAAAAAGTACTTGGCGTTAGGTTTGACAGTAGAAGAAATAGATCTACTGGAACTTATGATCAGAAAGTAGTAACTGACAAATTTGCTTATGTTCCTATTCTTGAAACATTGAAGTTTATTCTTGGAAATCCAAACATCAGTGAGTTCAGGGCCAGTCACACCCCCAAGGATGGTGTTTATGTTGATTTGAAAGATGGGTCATATATGAATAGGCATCCTCTTTTTTCTACTGAAAATGATGCATTGCAAATCCAACTTTTTTTCGATGAATATGAAACTTCGAATCCGTTGGGAAGTAAGAAAGGTATCCACAAGCTAGGGGCTATATATTTTACATTGAGAAATTTCCCACCCAAGTTTAATTCATCTTTAGTCAACATACATTTGTGTGCACTTTTTCATGCCCAGGACATTAAAACCTATGGGTTTAACGCAATACTTGAGCCAATTATCAATGACCTAAAAGTGCTTGAAACTAATGGGATTGAAGTTCCCATGTTTGAACGTCCTGTTCGTGGCAGCATTGTGCAAGTCACAGGAGATAATCTGGGAATACATGGATTGTTTGGGTTTGTGGAATCATTCAGTGCTCGGCATTGCTGTCGTTTTTGTCTAATTGAGAAAGCGGATATTCAAATCTTATTCTGTGAAGATGACCAACGTGTGGTATTGCGCACAAAAGAAATGCATGCAGAACATTGCCATGCTATACAAACAAACCCAACACTACCTCATGTCTACGGTGTGAAGCGTTCATGTTTATTGAACTCTCTGCAGTATTTCAACACCTCTGATAACTTTGCTGTCGATATAATGCATGACCTTTTAGAAGGCGTTGCACAGTTTGAGGTCAAACTCACATTGCAGTATCTGCAAGAGAACTTTTTGACCAGCAAAGACCTGGCTGGTAGAATACAGGCCTTTAACTATGGTTACACTGAGAGGAGAAATCGTCCTCCTGCAGTTAAATTGATTGATGGAAGTAATGATTTAGGCCTCAATGCCATACAGTCCTGGTGTTTTTTGCGCAACATGCCATTGATATTTGGTGATCTAGTGCAGAGAGATGACAAGTACTGGCATCTTTTAATGTTGCTTCTACAGATTGTCAATATTGTGTTTAGTCCTATTCTAACACAGGGTATTACCATCTATCTTAAACACATTATTGTTGAGCATCATCGACTTTTCAAGGACTTGTTTCCTGCTAGGAATCTCTTACCTAAACATCACTTCATGGTTCATTATCCTCGATGCATAAGGAATGTTGGACCAATTCTGCATATGTGGTGTATGCGCTATGAGGCAAAACATAACTTTTTCAAGACTCAACTAAAGAGTTTCAAAAATATCACCAAGACATTGGCCAAAAAGCACCAACGACACATGGCATTGCATTGGGGATCCTTTTGCCAAGACCGATTAGCCATTGGTCCAGGAAAGACAGTGGGACTCAGTGAACTGAAAGAAGGTCCTAAGATCGCAGCCAAACTAAAAACTCCATTAACTACCAATGTTCTCTCAGTGAAGTGGGTAAAGCACCATGGTACTGAATATCGCCGTGACTTGATTGTATGTGTTGAGGTAGCCATTGACATGCCAGTGTTTTGTCAGATCAAGACTATTGTTGTGAAAGATGAACAAGTTGTTCTTATTGCTTCAGACATAGAAACAATTTGTTTTGATGAGCATTACCATGCATTCAAAGTTGCATTCAAGCGAGGCGGGGTGCTTAAAGTGTTTGATGTCAAAGAGTTGTTGTACTTCAAACCATTTGATGTTCTCATGGCATATGGAGCAACTGATTCCTTCCATTATATAGTGCCATATTGCCATCTAATGCAGCATTGAGCAGTGTTTTAAGTGTGAAGTGATGGTTTTCTGCATACTGCTGTTGCCCGGGGTAGGTGATTAATCCATCTGAGGAATGACTCCTAGATCTATGACGGTGTAGTAGCCTGATGCATTTTCTATGGTGTCGCATCTCATGGTGGTTATATCATTCGTTTGATTTAATTTGAATCTGGATTTGGCTTTTAAAATTTCTACCTTGGATTTTGTCACAAAGGATATAACATATTGTAATACTGTTAAAAAAAATCTTAATTGTCCACATTTTACTTGAGTTCTCATTGCAGTGGAAAGATTTTAATCCGGGAAACAGGATTAGACCGTCATTTTGCTGCTGTATTTTAGATTGGATATCTAAAACTATACATAAATATTAAATTATGAAACGTAAAATAGTAATATCTCATTTTGGACCGCTAAAACTAAACTTTAAATATTCAATATGAAAGGTCAAATATTATCTAATTTTAGACTAAATTTAAAGATATCGTGCTTAGTAATCCTGCTTTCCAGATCTCCTAACTAAAGGTCATTTGTTCCCTTTGACAATTCAACTTTATAATGATTGTTCTTGCCTTTTTTTCTCTTTTTGGATACGAAAACCTTTCTATGTAAAGATAGTCTCTAACATTTCAGAGGATAATTATCTATATTATCAAATGGCACAACCCGTTCTCACTCCGAGTGCGTAGCATATTGACGCTTTGTCCCGTCCCTTGTGTGTCACTTGTTACTAACATGGTACCCTTGAGCGACCCATGAATCTTTGATGCTTATGGCAACTGATTAGCCTAACTGCTCCCCCATTAGTCAACTGCTGCCCCATTAGGGTCTGGAGGAGCTAACCTCTCCCAGACCCTAACCCTAAACCTAACCTCTCCCACCCCCCATGCCTAAACCCAACCTTCCCCAGACCCTAACCCTAACCTCTCCCACCCCCCATGCCTAAACCTAACCTCCCCCAGCCCCTAAACCTAACCTCTCCCACCCCCCACGCCTAAACCTAACCTCCCCCCAGACCCTAATGGGGGAGCAGTTGACTAATGGGGGAGCAGTTAGGCTAATGGAGGACAGTTGCCATAAGTGTCAAAGATTACTTCCATGGGTTTGCATTGAGTTTAAGTCATTTCATGGGTCGCTCAAGGGTACCATGTTAGTAACAAGTGACGCACAAGGGACGGGACAAAGCGTCAATATGCTACGTGCTCGGAGTGAGAACGTGTTGAATAGCAACATCAGGATTATCCTCAAGTGTTAAGAGAAAGTCTAAGGCACTTTATTGTTATACTGTAATGTATCAGATCTTTTTATTTTGTGTGTATGTAAAGTCAATGTTCTCTGCAGGCAAGAAGAATGTATTTTTTGTGTTCGTGCAACCAAAAGCTTTTACATGTTGTTCATTCAACCAACATTGCACTTTAAAGTTTGAGTAGTTTGAATGCTCAATAAATAAAGACATGGACATAATTAATAGTTTTTATTGTTTTTTTTACATTACATGCAAATTTTACAGTATAGTAGTAGATTTATATATACACTGACAGGAGTTAATTAAAAATCAACACTTAGTGTAAAGTGGGAATAACTCCCACAAGGAGTAAATACATTTTTGAAAGAGTTAATTTTCGTTCACACTGGTGAGAGTAAGTGTTAAATTAACACTCAGTGTTAACTACTTTTAACGTTGATGGAGAGTTAAATTAAGATTAACTTTCGGAGTCAAATGCAATTAACACTGCAATTAACACTATGAGTGTTAATTTCCGCATAGTGTAACATTTCAATTAACACTGCAATTAACACTATGAGTGTTAATTTCCGCATAGTGTAACATTTTATTAACACTATTCAGTGTTGAGCAGGGTGATGCAGTGTTAAATTTGAACTCTTTCCAGAGTTGAATTAACTCTGAAAAATCAACACTATGTCAAGAGTTACTTCAACACCCTGTGGTGTGGGACCATATGTTATCCGAGCCAGTGTTAAAAATAACTCTTTAAGTGTTGATTTAACACTGCAAATTTTACTGTGGACAGGACAGGTGTTCATATAGCCTATGTCTCGGCTAATCCTCATCTCCGTGATAGTAGCCTAATAGCAGAATTTGCGAGGGTCTTTGATCTTCTATCTCCAAATTCCCAATAGCCTAAATAGGCTAAATAAATACATAGGCTTACATAGCATACATTAATAAATAAATAAAGAACTTTCTCCCTCTCTCTCTCTCTCCCGATCCCTCCCTCTTTCTTTCTTTCTCTCTCTCTCTCTCTCCTCGCACGGCGGACGCCCGACATAGCCTAAAATGAAGGTCTAACAAAACGCATTTTTATAATCATATAGGAAAATCTCTGGGAATTATTTTGTCCATCCCGAGAGGTTATTAGTAGGGGTGTCACAATATATCGTCCCACGAAATTTCGCGATAGTAAAACGTCACGATATGTATCGTTGAGATGAAATCTCATATCGTGAAAAAAAAAAAAAAAATTTTTTTTTTTTTTTCAAAAGTAGACAAAGAAACGTCTTTGTTTGTTGAAGTTCAATGTGTGGAAAGTAGTTCAGTTGAACAAGTCTAAGAGACACATGAGAAGTTATACAGGAGAGAAACCATTCAATTGAGTTTCTGGCAAAACTGTTTACTTGACAGGAAAAACTGAAGATGCATAAAAAATAGACTAAGAAAAGTCTTGTTGTTTGAGTTTGAAGAAAAACTGAAGATGCATAATGAGAATTTATACTGCTGAGAAACCTTTTAGTTCAAAGTAAATCTAAGTGACGGTGTAACTCATTCTATTTCAAGATAAGCCTTATCTCCAATCTCATGTTTTTTCTAGTTGTTATTGTAATAACAATTTCCCACAACAGCATGTTTTGTATTTGTGCATTTCAAATAAAATACTACTTTTCCAGTCATATATTGTCATTATTCAAGTTAAAAAAAATATTGTTAAAATCGTATCGTATCGTATCGTTATCGGAACCCAGTATCGTGATACGTATCGTATCGTGAACTGAGTGTATCGTGACACCCCTAGTTATTAGCCTATCAGAGTCTCTGCTGGCCAATCCAGGAAGTTTGACAATACTATTTGGACCGTTTCATTTGTGGCTGTGTGAACACAAACGAACCAAGGCACAAATGCAACAATTGTATCAATTAAGTACCTGAATCGGAACAAAGCAAACGACCTACAGGTGTGAATACACCCTTAGTCTCAAATGAAGCTTAGGTGAAACTACAGACCAGAAAGACCTTTGTTTGTTTCACAACTCATTCCCCTCTTTCCTTTCAGCTGCCCTGCATTCAACTGATTAGGGGAGCGTTAGTGATTTTTCTAAACCAATCACAGTTGGCCACATCTTCCCATTCAGCCAATCTCAGCCTTAGCGGCAACCTTTAAAAACTGCTCTCTTCTCATACACAGTCTGCTGTTATTTCAGTTTGATTGCTGCAACCCTCCTCCACCCCATTCTCCTCCAGGGGTCTCATCTATCAAACCTTGTGTAGAATCCCTACTAAAACCATGACTAACCTGTCCAGTGACTATCTACTCTATCCAATCCGTGTTTCACCACCCAGTATGATATCGTCTTGCAAAGGTATCCAACACAGACGTAGTTATGTAAACAACAAAACGGTTAAAAAGTAAACAAGACAACTTATGCAAATAATCTGCACCAACCCTGACACTTCTTTAACTCCAGCGCCCCCAGTGGTTTAGTGGCAAAGAGAAGTCAGTGAGAAGTGTGCACAGGCACACCTTATCCTACACAAACTACATTCCAAAGCTGAAATGCCAGACTGCTGTCCAACTGGAGTGCGCTGTTCCCCTCTGTTGGTTAGTTAATTTGTCCTGTTGGAAAATTGCTTTGCATCTGTTGTGACAAGCGGAGATAATTGTTGTTTGCAGTGAATGTGTTTGGGAAGGATATGTAGCCTATGGGTTGTAAAAAATATGTTTTGAATTATATCTCCCATGACAATAGAGTCTGTTTTTTGCCGTTCACACCTCTCTCAGCCTCAAGTCATTGGAAATATTTAGAACTTGGAACAATCATTATTCTACCAGTCAACACTGGAATCTTCTCTTCTTCTTTTTATCTTTGTGATTAATGATTTAAATCCATGTGGTCATGAATGGGCTGTTAATGGTCATTTACGGTATGTATGTATTTATTTCCTGTCTATATGAATAGTTCATTTGCAAAAACAGATTTAAATCCATTCTTAAAATTAGCCCAATAGACAACATGCTGATACGCCATAGCCTATGAAAGTACATAGAGGATCATTTCCTGTGTTCTCGGACTTGTAGCGAGATGCTGCTGCTTTATCCACAAAACTGCATGTCAATGTAATAAAAAGAAGGAAGAAATAGGCTATCAAATAACATGTCGGTGATGTCAGGTTATGGACGTGATCGCGATGGGATGCATGTGAGTGTCAAAATGCGACATTTACACTTCAAGTTGTACTCTTTGATTGAATGGTGATAAGAACATATTGACGCACATAATTAGCGAGCAGGCGACAGATTACAGATCATTTTTAATGGCAGAAATCGGTTAAGAATTAAGCAGAGAATCCATGGTTAATCACAGGCAGGTTGCCTGTGTCTGTGCGCATTTCCAGCAGCGAGAGGAGGAGAGGAGAGGCACACCGCTGACTGAGAAGTGAATACAGTGATTAATACATGATTTTTTAAGGTGCAATGTTATACCTAATACACATGACATTCTGAATATCAGACCAAATCCTCTTTTTCCCCTCCATCTCCAAATCGGACCACTTTTTTACTTTTTTCCTCAGTCGCGCTCACTGCATTCACCACAGCCAGCAACATGTTGGCACTCTCTCGACATTTTCTTTTTTCATGCCTTCGCCATCATGGGGGAAAAAATATCGCATCCCTCAGTCCGCTCTCGACATCAACGCTCTTCTGCTGATTTCTCGGTGGATACAGCTGCTTGCAAACATGATAGATCGCTGGCTAAAAAGGAAAACTACGTCCTCAGAAGGGGGACCTGCTCAGAAAAAACAAACAGGACAAGTCGAACAACAAGGCACTTCTAGTTGAAACGTCAACACAGAGTAACATCACTGTCAGTGATGTTTAGTGTTACGTTATTGACGATGAAGAATTTGATATCGATAAGGAGGGAGGAGCCCAGCCGGGTGGCAACCCACGAGCCCGGTCCCTCTACGTACCAGAGCCCTCCCCCTCCACCGGTCCCGGCAGAGTAGTTCCGGAGCAGCGGATTGAGTGGCCCTGACCACGTGACCACCTTCGACCCTTCCTAGAGGGCTGACCGTGCGTAGCTACTGGGACGTAAGTTGGGGCTTGGCCAGCCCCGGCTGGGTCACCTGGGCGAGGGTGTATGATGTTGCGAGACACGAAACATCCTATGACCCCACGGTACATCACTGAGGAGACGTCCCAGTTGCATCCATGCAATGTTTCTTTCTTTATTAGTTAGCCTGGCTTAGCCAGTGACTCATAGGAATAGACTACGTGACAACCAGGAAAGACTAGTGACTACTGGAGAGTCAGTTGACAGCCGGAACAGGGACGGCACCCGGGTAGCAGTATGGGTTAGCTCCCCAGCCTGCGTCTTCCGTGAGGAAGAAGCCCAACAATCCACGAGAGGCCTTTTAGGAGGGCCATTCAAGCCGCAAGTGGAGTCTGCAGTGCCACCAAGTACTGGTACTGCATGGTATCCACCAAGATGCCATCACCTCGGAATGAGATGTTTGGAGCGGGGGAGTCTGGTACAGCGCACAGGTCCTAGACCTGGAGAGACGAGGGAGGAGCCCGGCCGGGTGGCAACGCACAGAGCCCGGTCCCTCTATGTACCAGAGCCCTCCCCCTCCCCCGGTCCCGGCAGAGTAGTTCCGGAGCAGCGGATTGAGTGGCCCTGACCACGTGACCACCTTCGACCCTTCCTAGAGGGCTGACCGTGCGTAGCTACTGGGACGTAAGTTGGGGCTTGGCCAGCCCCGGCTGGGTCACCTAGGCGAGGGTGTATGATGTTGCGAGACCCGAAACATCCTATGACCCCAGGGTACATCACTGAGGATACGTCCCAGTTGCATCCATGCAATGTTTTTTTCTTTATTAGGACGTTAAAACGTTAATCCTCCTTATGCCGAGTGCCAGTGATGTCAACGTTGTTGTCGCCACTCAAATTACATTTCTCATAAAGCAGCCATGAAAATTTGGTGGAAGCATTTAAAGTGAAATGACACACAGATGGTTTATAGTCACTTCAATAGAACTCTCCCCAATGCAAAATTCGAACAGGTTTAGTTGCCAGTAATGACAGTAAGAAAGGCAGATGTAGTGAGCAAAGATGGATGATTTAATTTAATATTCCATAGCTCTGACCTAACAAAATCTAACTGACATCACTATTGTGAACACAAAACAACACTTCTGATAATATGATATTAGTGTTTTAGTAAAGTGTATCACTCAATACAAAAAATAAAGGCTTTCATAGAACCAAAAGCCTATGGCTTAGTCTGCAGAAAAAATGACAAAAGCCATAGTAATTTAGACTCAGGTGTGCATAAACTACTTCCTTTTTTAAATACAAAAATGTGAAATTACAGTATTATCGCTTATTGGACAGGAGAAGCAGGTATTTGTCGGTTATATTGCCTGAAAAAAATCCCCCTTAAAGTCTATAGATCCCCCCGAAAATCTATAAATCCCCCCTATCTGAAGAACATAAGGGGGGAATTCCCCCCTAGTTTACAAAGTGAATTTTAAGCCCTGGGTCTGTTGAACAGTAACAGTGATCCTGACCTGAGAGTCTCCAGTCTACAGTGTGGACTCCCAAGTCCAGCCGAGAGCATCGTCAGCCCTAAATCTTGTAGGTCGTTGTTATTCAGGTCCAGCTCTGTCAGACTAGACGACTGGGAGCTGAGAACTGAGGCCAGAGCTTCACAGCTTTTCTCTGAGAGCTGGCAGACACTCAGCCTGAAGGACAAGAAGACATGTGTAAATGTTATTCTGTTATATACTTATATATATTTTATATTTTATGTCAGTATTGTATTATTTCTACTGACAGACTGTATAATGAGGCTAATTGACTAACATAGCTAACAGCTAGCTATAATGCCAGAGGCTAATACTAGCTATTTACTGTATACTGTACTGTATTATCTGTCTATCATGTGTCAGTCTTCAGACCACTATAATGTCTGACCTCATCACCGTTCACCAACAGCTTATTTTTTGGACTTTGAGCACAAAATAAATACAGTGGCTAACAGTGTGGCTAATCAACAGACCAGGTCATGACTCACCAACACATTAACTATCTTACAAATGACAAAATACACTGGAGGGGGGCTTTAATCTCATTATTGTATTATTTCTACTGACAGACTGTATCATTGAGGCTAACTGACCTTATATTTAATCTCATTATTGTATTATTTCTACTGACAGACGGTATTGATGAGGTTAACTATATTTAATGTCAATAATGTATTATTTCTCCTGACAGACTGTATTGATGAGGTTAACTAACTCTTATATTTAATGTGAATATTGTATTATTTCTACTGACAGACTGTATTGATGAAGCTAACTAACCCTTATATTTAATGTCATTACTGTATAACTTCTACTGACAGACGGTATTGATGACGTTAACTATATTTAATGTCAATAATGTATTATTTCTCCTGACAGACTGTATTGATGAGGTTAACTAACTCTTATATTTAATGTCAATATTGTATTATTTCTACTGACAGACTGTATTGATGACATTAACTATATTTAATGTCAATAATGTATTATTTCTACTCACAGACTGTATTGATGAAGCTAACTAACCCTTATATTTAATGTCATTACTGTATTACTTCTACTGTCAGACTGTATTGATGAAGCTAACTAACCTTATATTTAATGTCATTATTGTATTATTTCTACTGACAGACTGTATTGATGAGGTTAATGAACCCTTATAATTAATGTTTTATTGCATTATTTCTACTGACAGACTGTATTGATGAGGTTAACTAACCCTTATATTTAATGTCTGTATTGTATTATTTCTACTGACAGGCTGTATTGATGAGGCCCTGGTCTAGAGCAGGTCCCAGTGTGTTTGCATGGTGCTGTATACTGAGCTGAATGGAGCACTAACACTGACAGGGAAACTGGTTAAAACTGGATAAATCCACCAAATGGTGCATGCACTGTTACGCTGCACAACAGGCCATGCAATAAATACATACATACATAAAGTGGGTATAACTTAGGAAACACTTTAAAAACAACATCATTTAAATAATAATATAAATACAAATATGAGAAAGAAGATGAAGAAGGGACCAAACAGATTACACAAAATGGCACAAAAGCAAGTCAATAAATGTGTGTTTTACAGAGTTTTAAAGATGATAGTGAATCTGCAGCCTCAAAGTGAACCCACTTTCAGTGTTGAGTCTGAGGGAAAGTTGGGAGGACCTGAAGATCTCAGCTGGCCCTCAGCTCACAGGGAACTAAGCGCTTCACAGTGTAATTCAGGAACAAAACTAGCCTGCTTTAAATGTGTTCAGTGACATTTTAATATGAATTATCTATCTAACTGGTAACCAGAGGACAGGTGTTAAAACTGGGAGATGATGATGTCACATTCCCACTGGTTAATATCTAGCTGCTCTATTTCGAAGCAGCTGGAGATGTGACATTGAATTATGGCTGAGAGGAACAGAGAGAGGTGTGGTAACCTAATAGCAAGATATCAGAGCATGATTGATCATCTCTGTCACTGAGCTTCAGTGCTGTGTATATGAAGTTGAATCAATAAAACTCAAATCCTTGTGGAAAACCTGCACAGCGACCTTTGCAAATTCAGGAATCCTTCTTTGAGAGAACAGACCTTAGTTTGGAGAAATGTGTCAAATCAGCTGAGAAAAACTGTAAACTGATTTTACCTGAGAGTCTCCAGTCTGAAGTGTTGACTCTCCAGCTCAGCAGAGAGCAGCTTCACTCCAGAATCCTGTAAGTTGTTGTTACTCAGGTCCAGCTCTCTCAGACACGACAGGGGGGACTTCAGAGCTGAGACCAGGACTTCACAGTCAGACTCTGACAACCTGCATCCACTCAGGTCCAGCTCTCTCAGATGGGACGGGTTGGACTTTAGAGCTGAGCCCAGGACTTCAATGTACGCCTCTGACAAGTTGCAGCCACTCAATCTGAATAAAGAATAAAGCAAAATAGCTACAGGTATAAGATAAAATATCCCTGAAATATTACAACAATCGACACTGACAGCATCTTGTCAGCCTTATAGAGTCTTTTTACAACATTGGACACCATTTTCAGATGGTAGTTTCTCTGACAGTAATGGTAAAAAGCAGAATCTGAGTCGGATGGGGAACTTAATCCTGACAACAATAACTTGATCCTAAATTAACCTCGACTTGTTCCTAAATTAACCCTTGCTAGGCTGGAGGTAGACATTTATTTAACAAGCTACACAAACTAACATATTGGTAGTTAGCACCACCATAGTCTGATTGGGGGGAAGCAGCATGGTGGACTGAAGGGCTCATTATACTCAAGCAAGCTCCGTGGGGGTGGAGCTCCGCGATTCACCGTGCGGACCTTGCGCTGGGGCAGATGCTATTATACTCAGAAGTGATCAGCCAAGTGATCAGCATGTATTGTACAATGGTAATAGTGAGAACAGCCCGTGAAAAGTCGCAATGAAACGTTATTATGTGCAGTACTGAGTGCGCTTTCACTCTCAAAACGACCACGACCGTACATCAGCACATTAATTAATCACCAAACTTGTTTTTACAGAAAGCCGTTTCAGTTCTCAGCCCTGATAGCCTACTCTGTGCTGCTTTTAAACTCTCTCAATCATGCTCTCAACACAACACATTTACTTGGTGAAATGACTAAAAACGAACAGTTGCAAATCAAAGTTTATAGCCTACCACATGGGTCAAGAAATGTGGGGAAAACACAGCTCAGTGTTCAGGGCTCAGTGGCTTGAAAGCGGCCATGTTTGGAGAGAAGCTGTGCGGAGGTCGCGCTGTGAGAAAAAAAATCAGGCACACGGTGGCCGCCCTATGGAGGTAGCGAATAACCACGCTTAACAAATTTACGTCATTTGACGCGCCCGGCCCTCGCTCCACCCCCGCGCCCTTCACGGCATGGTGAGCATAAAGCAGCCTTTACCTCTCTCATTGGTGGCGACCATTTCAGTCGGTGCCGGATGGAAATCCCATTTCGCTCCCTGCAAGCACTGCATTGGCTCCGACCCGCTCTGACTGCGGCTGCGAACATATTTGGATTTCCTTTCCAAGCCCCCGTGTCGAATCTGTATGCCTGCTGCTGTACGTGTCGAATCTGCTGACCTCAAATGCCTGCGCCGCTGCCTTTGAAACAATAACAACAGCAGTGCTAGTTGCTAGCTCATTGCTACACGCTGAAAACGATTGATGTGGATTATGCAATGAAGCAGCCTGCACATGGTACGTTCGGTGGATGGCTGTAAACAGCTTTTCCCCCCTCTAGTCCACAATAGAAAGCGTCCCCAGCCAGACTCACCTCGCCCCTTTGCTGGGAGAGTCCGGTAAGCGAGACTAGCACCACCATAACACTTAAAGCCCCCCCCCCTATAGTCAGTTTTTCATACCTGTACACCATTGATGTTCTATGAAAACGTACATGAGCGCGTGCTGTTATAACACACGTCATCATTTGAGCCAAAGATCATATATTAGAACCAAAGGCTTATACTTTGTTCCACTGCAACATCATGGCTGTAGCGCTGTTGTCCAAAAAAGGAAAAGAGCCTCGCTCCTGCATTCAATATACGATCTTTGTCTTTCTTCCAGGCCAACACAGTCTAGGTGGTAGACTGGAAAGAGTATGGCTGACTACCTCTGCAAAATGTTTGCCAGAGGCCACAATATTGTTATAAATATCAACAACCAGCCAGTATATATCAAAGTTATGGAAAGAGTGTGAATCAAACTGCTTGACAGTTATATCAAACTGGTCATTCAGTGGCGTTTTACTGCCATGTAACTAACATTCACAGGCTAACAGCTAGCTAATGCCAGACGCTAATGCCAACTATTCACTGTAACTCATACAGTAATTATTATTATCTGAATAGCATACATCAGTCGTTAGACAACCATAATGTCTGTCACTGACGTCATCACCTGTTTTCACCAGCAGCTTATTTTTAGGACGTTGAGCCCAAAATAAGGTTATTTGTCATCAAAATAGACGGGCGAACACTGCAGGGTTGTGTCGGAACTGGTACGGTCGCCCCCCCCCTAACCTCGAACCCATCAAAGTTAGAAGCTTATCGCATAATAGCGTGTTCTAATCATATGTATAATCACATAATAATGTATTCTAAGGCAGAGGTTCTCAAATGTTTTTCAGCCAAGGACCCCTTACAAGATAGAAAATATACCGGGGGACCCCCTCATTCTGATTTGTGATTTTGGGCTAAGCTTAATTGTTTCCACGGTAACGTGCTTGACTTTTAATTTGATAGGTTTGTTATTAGAATGTAATCCATGAACCATTTTAGATTTAAAGCATAAACTATTTTCGTTGAACTATGAAGATTTTGCAAAAAATATATATATATATTTTTATATATATTACATTACATATACATTACGTCATTTAGCAGACACTTTTATTTTGTCCAAAGCGACTTACAATATCACAATTTGTCAACAGTACAGAAAACCACTATGCAACACAATCAATGACAGCCAAGATATTTTGATAGACTAGCACCATGTAGGAAGTAGTTTGAGAAGGAATAAGTAACATGTAGCATTTTATTTTTTAATAAAAATAAAAAATAAAATTACTTGAAAACTTTTCGCGGACCCCCTGGCAAAGTGCCACGGACCCCTGGGGGTCCGCGGACCCCCATTTGAGAACCACTGTTCTAAGGTAATCAAATGTAACCCATTACATTTCATGTAAACTGCATGAAATTTATTGTTGTGCCATAACTGGTCAAATTGGGGGGAAATACTCAAACACAGTAAAAACTATAATTTGAAGCCTTCCCTCCAGGATGGATGCTTAACATCAGGGAATAAATTACTTTTGAAAAATGGCCAAATATAGCACTTTTGAATGGAAGTCAATGGAGGGCAGAATCGGTCAACCCGGGATGTGTAACAACTAAACTAACCCGACACAAAACTTAAGATTGAGGGATTTGACACGCAGGGAGCGGAGCTGGTCAGTCGGAGCCGGTCGGAGACAATGGCAGAGCTTGCAGGGACAAGTGCACAATCGCTGAACTTCTCATCACTGATGACATCACTGTCACTGATGATGTCACAATGCCTATGACATCATCAGTGCCCCTGACATCATCAGCGATGTCATAAGATGATTTTGGTCAATAATGCTGGCACTGATGATGCTGCCTCGCCTGCAGCTCTGCTGCTCTGTGGCCTCGCCTGCTCTATTGGCATGTGCAGTGCACAATTGCCCAACTTCGCATTACTCGTGACATCACTGTCACTGATGATGTCACAATGCCTATCACATCAGTGCATGACAACATCAGTGATGTCATAATGATGATTTGGTCAATAATGATGTCACTGATGACATCACTGATGTCATAGACATTGTGACATCATCAGTGGGGCAAAAATAGAAACAAACATTGCCCACTTGCTCCCTTTTATATAAAGGAGAATGTTCATTAATGTGCGTTGTCCCGCAAATAAATAAATAAATAAAACATTTTTAAAGTAACACAAATGTACTTTTACTCTAGTACTTTTAAATAGGCTACTTTTGATTAACTTGTACTTCTTGAGTTAATCTTCACTAAAGTAACACTATTTATTTGTACTTGAGTAGGATTTATCAGTACTCTTTCCACTTTCCACCTCTGGTGAAAACAACATGAGCAACATCTGAGATCTAAGCCTCTAAAACCACATCCTGTCTGATTTCAGATGGAACAACTTCAGATGCCCTCAAAGTACAATATTGAAATCTCATCAGCACATTATTAAATATGATGTCTGACCTGAGAGTCTCCAGTCTGCAGTGTGGACTCTCCAGTCCAGCAGAGAGAAGCTTCACTCCTGAATGCAGCTTCCATTTTGAATCCACACTCAGCTCCAGAATCAGGTTGCTGTGACTCAGGTCCAGCTCTGTCAGATGGGAGGGGTTGGACTTCAGAGCTGAGGCCACAACTTCACAGTCAGTCTCTGACAAGTTGCAGTACACCAATCTGAATAAAGGATAAAGGAGGAGATGGACTTCAGAGCTGAGACCAGGACTTGAGAGCTGAGGTCTCTGAGCGTTCAAAGTTGGAAACTCTGTTTACAGATTTAGCCAAATGTAAAATATCAAAACAGAGCTGAGACTAAGTAAAACTTATAAAGCATTTACAACAACTACTACTACTACAATTTGCATACACTAGAGGCAGGAGCACAGAAGATGCTCTCCTTTATGTTTTACACAGAATCCACTCTCATCTTGATCAACCAAAATGTTACGCTCGTGCCATGTTTTTGGACTTTTCGTCTGCGTTTAATACTATAAGACCGCATATTTTAATGGAAAGGCTGTCACAGCTAGGGGTAAACAGCCACATTATCAAATGGGTTGAGTCTTTTTTGACTGATAGATCACAGTCTGTTAGAGTAAATTATGCAGTGTCCTCCCCTATCATCACCAACACTGGGGCCCCACAAGGGAGTGTCATCTCAGCAGTGCTTTTTATTCTTTACACTAACATTATGTAACCTCAACTCAACTGATGTTTTCAATGTTAAATTTGCTGACGATACAGTGATTGTTGGTCTGATCACGAATAATGATGAAATGAAATACCGTAAATGTGTGGATGAGTTTGTAAATTGGTGTCATGCTAGCTTCCTACAGTTAAACACCAAAAAAACTAAGGAAATTATTTTTGATTTCAGAACAAAAGGAGGGACACATCAACAGACAGTCATTGGTGGTGACTGTATTGAAGTCGTAGATGAATATAAATATCTGGGGACAGTAATCGATAGAAAATTGACATGGGATTCAAACACAGGTGTCATCTACAGGAAGGGATTACAACGACTCTACTTCCTACGGAAGCTTTGACAGTTCGGAGTGGACAAAGATATAATGATTCTTTTCTATCGCTCATTTATAGAGAGTATCCTCAGTTTTTGTTTTATTGCTTGGTTTTTCTCATTGTCAATCGCTAACAAGAACAAACTAAATAAGATTGTTAATATGTCTAGCAAGATTGTAGGCCAACAACAACTTAGCATGACGCGGCTCTGTGAGTCTCGTGTAATCAGGAAGGGGAGGGCAATCCTTAGTGACACATCACACCCTCTCAGTGCTGAATATAAACTGTTGCCATCAGGATGGAGGTACAGGGTACCGCCTTTGCGGACCTCCCGTGCCCAAAGAGCTTTCATACCATCCAGTATTGGTCTGCTTAATAAGCTCTGAACACATGAGCTCTTGTAATTTATTTATTTACTTATTTTTCACTGGGGTGGGGTTGGTGTGAAGCACTTTGTGATCATATCCGTTGTTATTGTTTGATGTATTGTCGTCGCATTGTGTTGTACTGTATTGTATTGTATCTTGTCTGTACTGTATTGTCTTGTCTTTTGCTGTGTTTTGTCTGACTGCTACAGATGCAGGACAACTTTCCGAAAGGACAAATAAATACTACTACTACTACTACTACTACTACTACTACTACTAATGATGATAACTAGAATAATTGAGGCAGTTTGGTTCAAATTCTGGTAACACAGTTCCGCCTGACACCATTAGACACAGATTTTGTTTGGGTTTAGTTAATTTTATGGTTTACAGCCTACCACATTAAATTACAACTTTCCAAGTCATATTTTCCTGTTTGTCGGCTCGTTCATGTCACTCTCTGTAATTCTGATATTTCTCACATGAGCTGAAGGCAGGAGAAGACTAGAGGGATCTTTCATAGATATTAGACCAATAAAAAGTTGAACTCGACTAAAGAATGAAACTCAAGAAACAACCGATCTGGTCAGTGATGGAATATAAAATTGAACCAGGGGTAATCTGCTGTGTTGTTACAGACATCGTATGTTTGCAAACAGTGATTATGCATTTTGTGGGCCTAGCCGAACTGGTTGCAGAAAGTGACAGCTAACGATTCAGCGGTCATAGAAATATGGAAGACCTGGATGCCTTCACGTATTTCAAAGGTTTGCCAGCAACAGACAGGTTATCTTACACAAATAAGCTACTGTAACTCTTTCGATGGGGTGAGGTTTCCTGACCAGTACTCGCTGTCAGGATTGGTCTTGGATCAAACTACATCGCCAAAGTTCGGTGCCGGACATCTTCATATTCCTAGTTGGAAAGCCCAGCGCCTATACGGCACAAGACGTCTTTTTCCCTTATTCCGGGGATCTCTCTAGTTTCGGTTTCACTTGTTCCCTCAGATTTTCTGGTACCGCGATGGGTGCACAACTGCAGTGACATAACCCTGTGACGTCCACTCCAAATTGCTCTATAGGCTGATGACTAGAGCAGGGTTAAACTGCTGTGTTCTCTCAAGCCCCTTTCACACAGTCTGTGAAAGCTGTGAATGTTGTGGGATTATTAAGACTTGCCTCCTGTGTGAAAGTCACAAATGCGGAGTGGTGGATCATTTTGTTACGCCTTTCGTTCCACCGGTGAAGGTAGTCATAGCCCCGAATCAACGTCTGTCTGAAAGGGTACCCGCGGGAAGACGGATCAAAGCTCAGCTCTCATTAAAGTAAATTACAGGGGAAACCACCTCACACAGCAATACAAAGGGGAAAGGTTTAAATTAAAGTAAAAAAAAAGTAGCCTATGCAATCCATGACTGCAACAGAGGCGCCAGGGAGAATGCTCCGTACCTACAGTTTATGAGTAAGTAGGTTAGGCTATTTTATGCTCAAACGATGTTGACATTAGTAGGCAAAATTCTCTACCTCACGGTGAGGGAAGAGAAGATCACTCATCATGTGAAGGCAGGTTAATTGTTCCATGCTGCTGAGCTGCGCATATTGATGAGAACGCTGGCAGGGGGAAAAATCTATACAATTCTCAAACAAATCATTGGACCAAACCTGAGGGATTTGATGTAGAAAAATCATCAGAAACTAAAAGAAAAAGCTCAGAACCAAAATGTGTTGCGGGGGAACGAATTTCCACTTTAAAGAGTGCATCAATCAAACCCCGCCACTCTCGCATTTACTGTAGTTGAGCCAAGCATGTCTTTTTTTTTCCTTTTTTCCCAGAGATTTTTTTTATCCCATTTTTATCGCCCATTACTGCTAATTTAATTTATTTATCCTGGTTGCTGCTTCACTCTCTGCCCTCTGCTGAAACTGGATCCATGCTTCCTCTGAGACATGGGCAGTAGCCAGCCACTTCTTTTCACCTGACAGGGGAAGCTTCACCGGTAGGACATAGCACGTGGGAGGATCACACTATTCCAATGAGTTCCCCTCCCTCTGAACAGGCGCCCCAAACGACCAGAGGAGGCACCACTTCAGCGACCAGGATATTGCATGTTTTTTGTGAGGGGTTCCGATATGAAGGAAACCCCCAGGGGGCCCTTTTGACGACCCCACCTGGGCGGTGGGCATGCGGACGGGCACGCACTCTTTCAGCGCTCACAGCGTCCCAGGTGGGAATCGAACTCAGGACCTTCTAGCTGTGAGGCGACAGCACTACCACTGCGCCACCGTGCCCCCGTCGAGCCGAGTCAAACCACAACGCAATTTCATCCATGGTTATGATGTCCTTCGCCTGTATCTTCTTTGTCTCAAATCTGTGTTGAAAATGTGACCAAATTCACCAGCAACTTTAATGGATTACCAGTTTCCGCGTTGTCGGCATATTTTAGTGAGCTCTCGTCTTTTCTCTTTGATCTTTTTAACGACCAGTTGCACGTGCATCAGCGATGCACCCCCCCCCCCCCCCCCCCATATCAAAAATGGTGTCAAGCAGTGGGTTTTCAAAGTCTGAGACTGTGGGCCTCCCCCCAGACAAAGCTTGGAATAAGGAGCCCCCCTCGCTCAATTCCTGGATGCCTGTATTGAATCATGATTATGTTATTTGATTCCATAACAGTTAAGCCAAAGGCCTGATATTGCTGGTTGACATACTACACCAAATACATAAATACTGTAAATGTCTGTCTGATGGCATTTATTAGTTCTGACTGTGGGAAAGTGAAACTGCTTGGAGGCCCCTGGGGAGGGCCCCTCCCACTTTGAAAACCTCTGTTATCGATATTTTCCTTGGTATCAGTGTCGAAGTTAGGAATTCTAGTATCGTGACAACCCTATACATTTCAGTCTACACCACACATGGGCAAAATTCGGCCCCAGGGGCCGGCCCCTGGACCATCTCAATCCGGCCCCCAACATTCTCAAAGAAAAACAAAACAACACCCAAAAACTCAATAAAAGGCAGAATTGTGTTAGTAAATCCCATCTGCTACAATCATTAGATTTGTATCATTATGTATATAATATTGGGGAATTAACAGGAAAAAATTCCCAATGACAGTGGGAGAGAGGGTTAAAAATAGGGGGACTCTTGCGAAAATAAGGAGTGTTGGCATGTATAATGTCCAATGTGCGGCTCTTTGGTTACTTTATGTAAGACAGTATGGCCCTTTGGGAAAAAATCGACACTGTTGGTATTCACAATCACATCAGGACTAACCGAGCCTTCCTGCAGTTCCTCACAGCTGGGATCAGTCTCAGTTGTCCCTCCTGTGATATGTTGTAGGCCTCCAGGTCCAACACATCCAGAACTTCCTCTGACATCTCTAGCATGTAGGCCAAAGCTGAGCAGTGGATCTCAGAGAGTTCAACCTCTTCAAATTCATCCTCTTCATCCACTGATCTGTTATCTGACTTCAGGAACTGTAGGATCTGCTTATGTACTGACTTGTTATTCATCTCCACCAAACAGTGGAAGATGTTGATGCTTCTGTCAGGAGAGGTATTGGAGATGGCCAACTCCTTCAGGTTGCTGATGGCTCTCTGGATGCTGTCTGGTCTGCTCTCTGTCTGACCCAGCAAGCCTCGTAGGGGTTTCTGGCTGGACTCTAGTGAGAGGCCATGAAGGAAGCGGACAAAGAGGTCCAGGTGGCCATTTTCACTCTCCATGGATTTGTGCATGGCTGTCTGCAGGAAGACATCGAGGGATTGTCCACTGTCATCCATGTTTGTGTGACAGTGGAACATGTAGACAGCAGCCAGAAACTCCTGAATGGTCAGATGGACAAAAGAATACACCATGTCCTCCTCGTACAGCCCACACTTCTCCTCTTTAAAGAGCTGTGTGAACACTCCTGAGTACACTGATGCTGCTTTGGTATCAATGTCACACTCTTTCAGGTCGGCTGCATAGAAGATCAGGTTGCCTTTCTTCAGCTGCTCAGAAGCCACTTTTGCCAGAGAGAGAATCATCTTGCTGGTCTCTTTAGTCCAGTGTGCATCTGTCTCAGCTCTCCCATAGTACTTGACATTCCCCCATTTGGACTGAATCACCAGGAATTGGATGTACATCTCAGTCAGGGTCTTGGGCATATTTCCTGTCCAGCATGTTTCCAGAACCATAGCAGTGATCCAGCAGAAGACTGGGATGTAGCACATGATGTGGAGGGTACGTGAAGCCTTGATGTGGGAGATGATTCTGCTGGCCTGCTCTTTCGTGAATTTCTTCACATCACTGAATCTCTTCTTGAAGTACTCTTCCTTCTGTGGGTCAGTGAACCCTCTCACCTCCGTCACCATGTCAAAGCACTTAGGAGGGATCTGATTGGCTGCTCCAGGTCGTGTGGTCATCCAGAGGCGAGCAAGGGGAAGCAGTTTCCCCCTGATGAGGTTTGTCAGCAGCACATCCACTGAGGTCGACTCTGTGACATCAGTCACGATCTCGTTGTTCTGGAAGTCCAGAGGAGGTCGACACTCATCCAGACCGTCAAAGATGAACAGAACCTGGAACTTGTCAAAACTGCAGATTCCTGCTTCTTTGATCGCAGGAAAGAAGAGATGAATAAGTTCCACCAAGCTATAGTTTTTGTTTTTATTTCTCTGCAGATTCAGCTCTCGGAAAGTGAAGAGAAATATGAACTTGATATCCTGGTTGGCTTTGTCTTCAGCCCAGTCCAGGGTGAACTTTTGTGTTAAGACTGTTTTCCCAATGCCAGCCACTCCCATTGTCATCACTGCTCTGGTTCGTTTATCTCTTCCAGGTAAGGGTTTAAAGATGTCTTCACATGTTAGTGTTGTTTCTGATCTCTGAGGTTTCCGGGATGCTTCTTCAATCTGTCTGACTTCATGTTCATAATTGACCTCTCTACTCTTTCCCATTGTGAGGTAAAGCATTGTGAACATCTGGTTCAGAAGTGTTTGGATTCCGCCTGTCCCCTCAAACAGATACTGCAACGTATCTAGTTGGAGGAGTTTGTGTTGTTGACACACAGCATCACAAGTTTCTGAAAGAACAAACAACAGATGGAATCAATGAGTTATTTTACACATTAATAATTTAGACATTCCCAACTCCCTCCTGGATTATTAGGGACCAAAGATAAACCCAAAATTAAACAAGGTAGTATAGGCCTGAATATTAATGGCTTCCTAAGCTTTGACAAGGCTACAGTTGCTGACAGTTTTAATCCGTTTTTTTTTACAACAATAGCAAGTGACTTAGTGCAAAAGCTTCCTGCTAATACAAAGGACTTTGGTGAACCTGCAGTGAAACAGTACTATAAATTCAAAGGGATTATTGGGGAGCAGTTCTCCCTCTCCCAAGTTACAATCCCAACAGTCACCAAACTACTCAATAGTCTGGATCCTAGTAAAGCTTGGTTTGCCATTCCAGCCAAGTTCTTGAGAGATTCTGCAGATGTCATTTCTCCATATGTCACACACATTGTAAATCTGTCTATCATCCAATCAAAGGTCCCACAGGAATATAAAAAAGCTAGAGTGACTTCCCTTTACAAGAAAGGCAGTAAAATTTATCAAAGTAACTACAGGCATGTGTCTATTTTAAGTGTTTTAAGTACAATTTTAGAGAGAGCTGTTCACAAGCAGATTTTTAAGTATGTTAATCAGTTTAATATTTTATATGATTTTCAATCAGGTTTTAGACAGTCTCACGGATACTTGTTTGACCTTCTTAACAGATTTGATCAAGAAACAAACATTGACCGTGGAAAGTATTGTGGAATGGCAATGCTCGACTTACAAAGAGCATTTGACACAATGTCAATCACCAAATTTTACTATGTAAACTGAAGGCAATAGGTTTCAAAGGGGAGGCACTGAACTGGGTACCGTCATACCTCTCCGACAGAGTCCAAAGAGTAGAAGTAGGAGGGGTACTCTCTGAGCCCAAAACCCTCACCTGTGGGGTCCCCCAAGGAAGCATAATTGGTCCTTTATTATTTCAATTGTACATTAATGACATGGAATGTGCCTGCTCATGTCCTTTATTTCTGCACCAGATGACTCCACCTTGATGGTAACCGGAGAGTGCTTAGAATCAGTTAGATCATCACTTACCAAAGAGCTTTATAATGTAACCACATGGTTATGCAACAATAAGCTATCCCTGCATTTAGGAAAATCTGAATGTATTGTCTTTGGATCAAGGTATGAATTAAGGGACCAACCCAATTTCCCGGTGGAATGTAAGGCTATGTTCACACACAGCACCCAAGCCTTGCCTACGCCTTGCCTTTACCCACGCTTTTAAATAGGCGCCTTTTTAGTCAATGAGGCTGTGTACACAGGGCGCCTCAACATGAACCTTGCGTGTACCCACGCCTCGCCTGAGCTGCACCGATTTTATCATTTAGGCGTGAGTTCTATCTTCAAGCCGACTAGGTGCGTGAAGGCAGACTTTTTCTGTCAAGCCATGGAGGAAAAACACGACAATATCCGTGGGAAATGGCAAAGTCAACTGAATTTCAAAATAAAATGGTGTTACTACATGTTGAGCAGAGAGAGAGAGAAAGAGAGTGATTGACGGGTGGCTATCACGTGGGGCTTTCTCCCCGTCGGTAAACAAATCTTCAGGAGAGAGAATAGCGACCGAAGAAGCAAGATGGACAATGAAAAGTTAATTCACTTAGTACAACAGCATCCAGTTTTCAATGACAACAGTGACCCAAGAAGGAGACCTGGTTATACATATCCAGCATCAATAGCACATTAAATATATCAGATTTATTTTACCTAACCATGATAATTCGGGACCACACGTGACAAAAAAACTCGGCTCAGGTTCAGCGTGGAATAGGCGTCCAGTGTGATCGCAAAAGCGTGTGATAGATTCACGCCCAGCTCGAGATATGTAGGCGTAGGCGTGGGTTGAGGCAATGGCAAGGCGTAGGTGCCCTGTGTGAACGTAGCGTAATGGTATTAAGCTACAGGAAAAGTGTTGTGTAACGTATCTGGGATGTCAATTGGACCAGTGTATGTCGAGTGAGGCTAAAATCCACTCGGACAAAATACTTGACAAGAATATCCAAATTCCTGGACAAGAAGACCATGAGACAGCTACATCCTTAATCCAATGTCACTATGACTACAACTGTATATCACGGTACAGTGGTTTAACCAAAAGATCCAAACAAATTAATGAGGGTTATTCTTAACCTCAGCCCTAGAACGCACATTGGCCCAATTCATTTTAAAGAGTTGAATTGGCTCCCCATTGAATGTAGAGTTCAACAGTTAAAACTCATCATGGTCTATACTGCATGACCTATGCCCAAATTACTTCAATAAGTATTTTCAGTTTATTCGGGATGCCCATGGCCGGAACACGAGAGCTAGTGTGGCAGACTTGAAACTTCCTAATCTAAAAAGCAAGGTGGGGAGAAGTACATTCCTCTACACCGGGGAAGAGGAATGGAACAAGATCCCCAACAAAATTAACACTGCAAATTCCTTGATCGGTTTTAAGAACCTTCTGAAAAAATTCCTACTGAGTAAGTTAGAGTAGTGGGTGGAGCCTTTCTTTAATTTGTTTCTGGATTTGTATTGCTTGTATTCTCTTGTTTCTCTAATTTGTTTTCTGAACTTGTATTGCTTGCATTCTCTTGTTTTTCTATATTCTTGATTGATCTGTTATTCATTCTATGTAATGTGTAACTGTATGTCCTGTTTTTGAGACCAGGGACGAGGCTGTAAATAAGTGTCCCCACTTTTGCTTGTTCATCCCTTGGATTTGTTTTCTTTTTTATCCATAATGAATTCAATCAATCAGCTCATTAGTGGTGGGTGGACACGCAGCTCCTGACTGGGTATAAATAAGGGAGCTGTTTTAGAATAATTTATCATTACTAACCAGGTTTCATGCAACCTGATTCCTTAAAGCAGGGATTCCAAAAGTGTGGTGCACCTTTGGGGGTATGTGAGCGGCCTCTATAGGCTAGTGGGTGCGCAAGATTAATCATTTAATATTTTGTTATTTAATGTTTTCAAGTGGGATTTTTTCATCAAATAAAACATTAGGGTTGTGCTACAAACCAGTTTTTACGAGTGAGAACGAGAGCTCTCACTATTGCCATTTCGCTGCCACAGCAGTGCTTCATTTTTACTCCAAAAATGACCTTTTTTATAAAAAACAACCATCCACCAGTAGGTGGCATGGTATGCATGAGAATGGCACGGCACCCACTAGCAATCGCTGTGA
The DNA here is from genome assembly GCF_964638095.1 of Poromitra crassiceps. NCBI lineage: Eukaryota > Metazoa > Chordata > Actinopteri > Beryciformes > Melamphaidae > Poromitra > Poromitra crassiceps. The sequence goes on from NW_028152184.1 coordinate 280,519, forward strand.
TTGTGTCACGTCCGCCCAGCTCTCATGCCCCTCACTCCAACTCATCCAGCCCACTGCGCAATCGACGCATCGACGCAGCAAGGCTGGCTAGTGAGAGCTCTCATTCTCACTAGTAAAACCTGGGTTGTAGCACAACCCTAACGTTTTACTTCTTTTCGAACTCAAGCTCTCACTATTGACAACTTCAACCGCCCTTGCTGCAGGGAGCACTCCTCAGAGCGACCCTGAGAGGCGTAGGTTAACAACGGACGCATTGCAACTGCCCATGCTCATGTGGCATCGGAGTGACAACGGCACTACCGCCTAACAATTGACAGGACCGCACGCACGAAAAGCGAGCCGGACACATCACAACTGTAGGACCTAACAACGTGTGATGAGAGGACCATGAGGCCACTGCGCACATGTCCTCCACGATACACCGCACAATAATGCGCAAGATGTCGCGACGCCTCGCGTATAATGCACCTTGATACCCTCCGGGGGTGCCTTATAGTATGCCAAAGCCTCCACTATCCAGTGTGATAAGCGATCCTTGGAAAGGGGTCCACCCTGGGCTATTTGCCCGAAACAGACCAACAACTGGTTTGAAGTGCGTAACGGGCGCGTCCCCCCCACGTAGGCCGAGAGCGCCCTTACGGGACACAGCATGTGCAAACGTCGCTCCTCGTCCGAACTGAACGGCGGGGGACAGAAAGCTGCCAAGTCTATGACCATGAACCTAAAGCTGGCAGTAATATTCCTAGGTTGGTAAGCAGGGTTAGGCCGCAACGTCACCCTGCATCCATCACCAGCGAACACCATGCAGGACTGCTGCACCGAGAGGGCAATCAGGTCACCAACCCTCTTTCCTCATGACAAGGCCAGCAGCAGCACAGTCTTCAAAGACAGAAGCTTCAGATCGACAGAGTCCGGATGACCCGAGAGCCTGTCCAGCACCGTGACCAAGTCCCATTTGGGAAAGACGCACCGAGATGGTGAGCGCAACCTACGCGCTCCCTTCATGAAGCGCGACCCCCCCCCCCCCCCCCCCCCCCCACGGGCCGACTCGCCATTCCCGTGAGGCAAGCGGAAATCGCGGCTACGTAACCTTAAGAGCCTGCGGGGACTTACACTACGGGCCGCACACCACAGTTCACTGGATCCACTCCTTTGTCCGTGTACCAACGCGCAGACCCGTGTACTGAGAGCGTGTCAAAGTAGCCCTAGCACTCTGAATAGTGCAAACCACATTTTTTCGGGCAAGCCCTGGGCTAGCAAATGGTCCCGTTCAGGAAACAGGCTGCTAATTTTCACCCACTGGGGGAGGCTCCGCCTGGGATAGGAGATCCACCCGTGACGGCAACGGCCAGGGCGGTCCCTGTGCCAAGGAGATCAGGTCCGCAAACCATATCTGCTTGGGCCAAAAGGGGGCCACAAAAAAGAGCCGCAGGTGCTGTTCCCTCACTCTGTCCAACACCTGTCGAATCAGGGGGATTGGGGGGAAGCATAGAGCCCGTCCTGGGGCCAAGCGTGCGCCTGAGGGTGGAGGCACCACTCTGTCTGACGTGGGTTGCCGCGAGACATCAGGTCGGCCCCCCGAAAATTGAGCCGGCCTGGCACATGAACCGCTGACAGCGAAAGGAAACGGGGATACGCCCACAGGTGAATCCCCGCCACTAACTGGTTCAGTGCCGCGGACCGCACAACGCCCTGTTTGTTCAGGTGGGCGATCGCTGCCGTATTGTCTGAACGGATCAGAACATGGCGCCCATGTATCAGCGGTTGGAAGTGAAGCAGAGCCAGGCAAATCGGCTCCAGCTCCACGTTTATGTGGCGAAGCTCCTGAGCTCCCCACCGGCCATTCGCCGAGAGGCCTCCGCACACCACGCCCCACCCAGGGGAGCCAGGGCTATCGCCAAGCACACAGTGAAGGTCCATGGGCTCAAGGACATGCCAAACGGCAGGACGCAGAACTCTTTTCCCAGGAAGGAGAACCTCAGGTATTTCCTGTGCCTCTGAACCACGGGGACATGGAAGAACACACCTTCCAGATCCACGGAAGTAAAGAAATCCCCCGGCCTCAATGCTTTGAAAGGCGGGGAAGGGTAAGCATACGGAACGGGAACTTCCTCAGCGTCCCGTTGAGGCGCCGAAGATCCAGAATCGGACACAAGGAACCATCCTTCTTGGGTACGGCAAGGTACCTGTGATAGAACCCCAAGCGCTCCTCCGCCTTGGGGACCGAGCGTATCGCCCCCTTGGCGAGCAACGCGGTTGGGGGGAGAATTTGGGGGGAGCAGGGTGTGAGAGGTTGCGCCCACCTGTCACACGGCCTGCTCCGCAGATGCTAGGCATGCCGGGGGAAAGTCCTTCATGCAAACTCTGACGCGCCAGGTCGGCTGGTCCTCACGCCGTGCGGCTTTCAGGGGCCGGGGGGCCTGCGGGGACGAAGGCCTCTTTTGTGCCCGAGACCGAAGACGGGCGTCGTATGCCATCGATGGCGGGCTAGCAACTCCACTCGGCGGCCTGAACCGCCGTGGAACACCCTGGAGGCCCCCTGCCCGGCGCCTTGCGCTTGCAGGGGGTGCCCAACGAAGGGAATGGGACCCAAGGAGAGCTCCCAACTGAACTCGGGCCCTACAAAGCTGTCAGTCTCAGAAGAAAACTCCTCAGCCGAGGAGAAGGTCAATAAAGTCAGTAGAAGCTATTTGCACGGCGGCAAAGCAACACTTAGCAGACAGAATGAGCTAACAAAAGGAGGTGAAAACACTCTTAGCTTTCAATGACTTTGATGAAACTGGAACCGCCGCCCGAGGTGAAGAGGACAGGTTCGGAGCCCCGATGCCTGTCTGGGTCTCGCCCGCCGAACGCCTGTAGTTTGGTGGGCTGTTTAGACGGAGTTAGCTTCGGCTAAGAATGCAACTTCAGTTAGCAATATAGGAGCAACATACGAGCGACCACACAGTGGGCTGGATGAAGCGAGAGTGAGGGGCATGAGAGCTGGGCGGACGTGACGCAATCACAGCAATTGCCGCGCCATTCTCATGCATACCATGCCACCTACTGGTGGATGGTTGGTTTTATAAAAAAGTTCATTTTTGGAGTAAAAATGAGTTCATCCAGTGGCGCTGCTGCGGCAGCGATATGGCAATAGTGAGAGCTTGAGTTCGAGGTTCATTTGAGTTCACGGAATTTAAAGATGTTACGGCAATTGGGTTATGGTGTGTTCATTTAAAGCAGCTACGAGCAACTTTTTCGATTGTTATTAAACAGTATAAATTTAATATCAATGCATCACATCTTACCTCTAATAGTCGACGAGACCAACGCAGAGTAGTCTCGCTTGAACCCCGAGTGAATCGGCCAGTGTTAGTCTGTCTGTAGCCAGGGCAGATCAGGAAGTGAAATGAAACGGTTTGCAGCAGCCACTTCGGCCATAACCACAAAATAACTTCCAAAAACCTGTTAGAATATAACGAGAGATGTTCCCGAGAGTATGCGTGGCGTTCACAATGTTATGCTAGTGTTGCTAGGCAGCGCGAACGGCGTCGGCAGGCAGCTGCGTTTCACTTCCGGGTTTCACTTCCGCGTTTCACTTCCGGGTTACCCGGTCCGGTCTCTCTAGAGAGCCCCCTATTGACGCGAGTTTAGACAGACATAGACTTAATAATCACTTAAGGGAGCAATCTCAGATACACATGGCGTTGGTCTCAGCTACTATTATAGGTAAGATGTGATGCATCAATATTGTAATTATACTGTTTAATAACAATCGAAAAAGTTGCTCGTAGCTGCTTTAAATGACAAAAGGTGGTTGGGGGGGGGGGGGTAATTGAGAGAGGAAAGATAATTTAATTTTCTCTTAAAAAAGAGCTACAACTTTGAGAACATAACTTAGTTAGTTACAAGAATAAGATCCAGGGAGAAACATAAAAAAATATACTTTAAAGGATAAGACGTCCTTCCTGTCACCAAATCCTATGAAAACAACAAAATCAACTATTAATTTGTTTTGCTTCCAAGTCTGGTCCATGTAATTGTGCTAAGTGCAGCCTTAGAACTCCACTGTATTAAAAACCATTAAAAAGCCATCACAGAGCCATGCTGCTCCTCTGCAGCATATTATATCACCATTTATCACAATACCTTTGGGTTCTGAGCTGCTGTTTGACAATCTCTCCACTAGATCTGTTCTCTTCATCTCCATTAGAATCTTCTTGGTCACCTCCAGAGTGTCTCTGGTGTAGGTCTGGGCCATCCTATCCACTGTGTCCATATTGTCTGCTTTCTCCAACAGGCAGGTTTTGATGGCTGGGAAACGTCCCAGGCTGCCAGGCTGCTGCAGGGACCACTTGAACCTCTTGAACTCTTCCTCTCCCAAATCATCCAGCGTTTCCAAGAGCTTCTGTTTATCCGCCGCCATCGTTGCTCCCTGTTAAAATCATAGTAAATAGTCAAATCCAAGCACAATTAAACAATAAAAAACGATTTGCACTTAGTAAAAGAAAATCTCCCCATACATAATTTGCATTAGTTACAACAGTGTAACTAAACAATCTAAGTCTAAAGTCAAGAAACACAATGTATTTTCAGGTGTGTGTGATGGTCGCAATACCTTCTGCTTAGCTGGTCCTGGTGACATGGGACCTCTCTCTCCAGGAGACACCAGGGGATCTGTCTCTCCAGTAGACACCAGAGGGTCTGTCTCTCCAGAAGACACCGGGGGGTCTGTCTCTCCAGAAGACACCAGGGGGTCTGTCTCTCCAGTAGACACCAGGGGGTCTGTCTCTCCAGAAGACACCAGGGGGTCTGTCTCTCCAGAAGACATCAGGGGGTCTGTCTCTCCAGTAGACAGCAGGGGGTCTGTCTCTCCAGAAGACACCAGGGGGTCTGTCTCTCCAGTAGACACCAGGGGACCTGTCTCTCCAGGAGACACCATAGGACCTGCCTGTCCAAGTGTTCCTTTGGGTCTCTGAAGTTCATTTGATCTGACATCTCCAGGAGTCCGTGGGAGAGAGAGCTCTTCAGGTGTGCCTCCCTCTACCTGCACAGACAACCAACAGGAGAAGCAGAACAACTATTTACTTCACTATAAGTAGAAAAGAGATTTATTCCAACATGGCATTTCCACTGTTTGGAAAGAGTGCCCTCAAGTCGTCAACCATACAAAGTGATTGATAATGTATTCAACTCCTGAAGTTTGAAGACGGTCGACACAACGGTCATCGGCCTTATCCAAGACAGCAATGAGTCTGCATACACACGGGAGGTTGAACAGCTGGCCCTTTGGTGCGGTGAGAAAAACCTTGAGCATCCAGTCTGTCCTCTGCAACTCCATCTCTCTCTGGTATGGGTCTGCCACCAAACAGAACAGGCGCGATGTCGATTTTTCACCTCATGTCATGTTTTTGTTGACATGATTTTTGTCCTCTGTTGTTGTTCTGTGCCCAGCCTCTCTCACACAACCCCACAGTCTGTTCCCCATTCTCAATCACAGTAATGAGACTGATGTGAGTCCAGCCATGTAGAATCAGGAGGGGGCGTGGCATGGCGTGGTGTGGCTGGACTGGATAAAGAGGCAGACATCAGAGGGCCCAGGATCGCACTGTTGTTACAACGCCGTGTACACTGCCTTTAGTGCATGGTTTAAGGACCAGGGCTTCGTTTTCGTTCGTTCCTGAAGAAGTATTCTTTGTGTTGGACTCCTGACCTGGAGAATTTCAGCTGCTTGGCGTTGCCAAGATTTTCTCTGTTCCTGAAGTAAAACGTTGGTTTTTGTTTGAGACTTTCAAGCTGCCTGTGGCAACCAGCCCTGCCTACAGTCACTAAATAAAGACTGTAAACCTTTCTCTGCCTCCTGCATTTGGATCCGCACTCACTGGTCCTGATAGAACAGTGCGAACTAATGGATCCAGCAGAGGCCGACCATCTGCGCCAGGCTGTAGGCAATCAAGGATAATTACATTACATTACATTACATTACGTCATTTAGCAGACGCTTTTGTCCAAAGTGACTTACAATATCACAAATTGTCCACAGTACAGAAAACAACTATGCAACACAATCAATGACAGCTAAGATATTGTGATAGACTAGCACCATGTAGGAAGTAGTTTGAAAAGGAATAAGTAATATGTAGCATTAGTATATATATATATATTTTTTTTTTATTAAAAGATGTTAGTTCAAGAAGGGCCCAGGTGTAGCCTGAAAAAGTTAGTTTTTAGTCTCCACCGAAAGATTGCAGTGATTTGGCCGTTCTGACCGAAGGGGGGAGCTCATTCCACCATTGTGTGGCCAGGGCCGAGAAGAGTCGTGATCGGGAGGGGCGACTTTTGAGCCCACGTAGCGGTGGAGGAGCGAGGCGATGTGGACGGGTGGAGGAGCGGAGGGAGCGATGCGCAGTTTGGAACTTGACCATAGATTGCAGATACGAAGGGGCTGACATGTGGACTGCCCTGTAGGCCAGTACCAGTGTCTTGAATTTGATGTGAGCCGAGATGGGAAGCCAGTGAAGGTCACGGAAGAGGGGAGTGACATGAGAGAATTTTGGTTGGTTGAACACCAAACGGGCTGCAGCATTCTGAATGAGCTGAAGCGGTCGGATGGCTGCAGGAGGTAGCCCAGCCAGAAGAACATTGCAGTAGTCCAGGCGAGAGATGACAAGTGCCTGGACCAGGAGTTGTGTTGCTTCCCTGCACCCAATCTACTATGAATCACCTCATTCAATGGAAAGGAATTTGGGTGGGTGCAAACGGACGGATTTTGCGGATGTTGTACAGGGAGAAGCTACAGGAGTGGGCAGTTGCTGCGATGTACGCTGAGTTGGACAGCTGATTGTCAAGGATCACTCCAAGGTTCGTAGCTGTTTGAGAGGGAAACACAGTAGTGTTGTCAATGGAGATGGAAAGGTCGGTGAGGGGACAGTCTTTCCCGGGGAGGAAGAGTAGCTCTGTCAGAGATTACTGGGCCATCACGACTCGGTCCTTCAAGATCTCTCCGCCGAGGTTCGTGGACTTACCCAAGCCATGGCTGGGCTCCAGACATCTCCACTGCCAGCATCTTCCGGCTCCACACCATCTGCTCTACATGCCATGCCCCGACCATCTAACATCAAGGCACCCCAAACGGTATGACGGGGATCTCGTCAAGCGCGGGGGCTTCCTCCTCCAGTGCTCCCTGGTGTTTGAACTTCAGGCTGATGCTTTCGCCACCGACCGGTCCCAGGTGGCGTTTGTGATCAGCTGCCTGAAGGGCAGGGCTCTGGAGTGGGCCAAACCATTATGGGAAGAGCAGGGCCGGCACGCCAATTCTTATGCGGCCTTCACCAGGGAGATGAGCCGGGTATTTGATCACCCCGTCAGAGGTAAGGAAGCTGCCCGCAGGCTGTTACATCTACGCCAAGGTTCCCGCAGCGTGGCAGAGTATGCCGTGGAATTTCGCACTCTGGCCGGTGAGAGCGCCTGGGGTGCTGAACCTCTCATTGAGTTGTTTCAAAATGGGCTGTCAGAGGTTCTCAAAGACGAGCTTGCCTCTCAGGACGAGCCAGAGGGCATGGAAGAGTTAATTACCCTTGCCATTCAAATCGAAGTGCTCTCCTGAGGAGTGGCTCCGCCGACGTCTCACGGGGGGCTGCTTTTACTGCGGTAAACAGGGCCACCGAAGCTCTGCATGCCCCAAGCGACCGCAGGGAAACAACACCGCCCACTAGCAGGAGTTGGCCTGTTAGTGGGCACTAGTTCGACCATGCCAAGCCCCGCCGCTGACCACGTGGACGGGCTCCCGCCACCAACCTGTTTCAAGGTACGGAAATTCCTGTAACTGTGTTAATTGATTCCGGTGCTGAAGGTGACCTAATAAGTGTGACTTTAACTAAATTGCATAATTTTCCACTTCATCAACTCCAATCTCCTATCCCCATCCGAGGACCTTTTAAGGAGTCCAACTTATCCGACATCACTCATCAGACCGTTGGTTCTGTTCATGAACGGTAATCACCAGTCGCAAGGAACATTTGTGGTTACTACTATGTCTTCGGACTTTGATATAATTCTAGGTAGACCATGGCTAGCTCTGCAAAACCCTCATATTGCCTGGACCACTCTGACCATCAAAGGGTGGAGTGATTACTGCTATCAACATTGTCTCATGTCTGCTCTAACTCCTCCTCCTTCCACAGAACAAGGAGGACAGCCGTAGGTGCCCCCCAATCTGTCCAAAGTCCCCGCTGAGTATCACGATCTGGCTCCGGTATTCAGTAAGTTCAAAGATAAAGGTTTGCCTCTCCACCATCCCTATGACTGTGCTATTGATTTGGTTCCAAACTAAGTTCCCCAAAAGTCAGTTGTATTCCCTGGCTAAAGCAGAACGCGCTGCCATGGAAGCCTTGAAGAGGCACTTGCCCTGGGCCATATTCGCAGATCCTCATCTCCCCTGGAGCAGGTTTCTTTTTTGTTGAGAAAAAAGATACCACTGAGCTCCGACGATGTATCGATTACAGGGGGCTCAATGACATCACGATCAAAAATGCCTATCCCATACCCTTCATGGAAGCCACCTTCCCGTCCCTCCAGGGGTCCAAAGTTTACACCAAATTGGACCTCCGGAGTGCCTACAATCTGGTTCGAATTCAAGAAGGTGATGAGTGGAAAACTGCATTTAAGACTCACCTGGGACATTTCGAGTATTTAGTCATGCCTTTCGGACTAACGAATGGCCCCGCAGTTTTCCAAGCATTTATCAATGATGTTCTCCGGGACTTTCTGGATAGGTTTGTGGTAGTCTACTTGGACGACATCCTGATTTTCTCGCCTGATTTGACTTCCCACATAAATCATGTACGCCTAGTGCTCTGCTGTCTCCTGGACAATTATATGTTAAAGCGAAAAGTGTGAATCCCAAGTCAACAAGACCACGTTCCTAGGCTACGTCATTTTGGAGGGCCAATTTAGCATGTCCCTGGCCAAGATTGATGCTGTGGCAGAGTGTCCTGCTCCCACCACTCGCAAACAGCTTCAGCGATTCTTAGGATCCGCTAACTTCTACGGTCGATGCATCCGCGACTACAGCAAAGTTGCCGCCCCCCTCACGGATCTGACTTCCCCCAAAATGCCTTTCAACTGGTCGGACACAGCGGACATGGCATTCGGAGACTTAAAGGCCCAGTTTGTCTCTGCTCCCATCCGCACTACCCCCGATCCTGCCCTGCAGTTCGTAGTTGAGGTTGACGCATTGAACGCCGGCTTGGGCGCTGTGCTGTCCCAGCGATCTTTATCTTTATCTTTATTGTTTATTTCAACAGTACACAATAAACATATTGCACCAGAGATAGCTAAGAGCTAATTTGCATCTGTAGTCCCTGGGCGCACAGAGTCCTGTGCGCACATAGTACATATCAAATACAGAAATAAAAGAAAATCCTAATGTCTAAACAATCAATATACATGGTACAAAAAATGATAATACTTACTATTAGTAATATATAACACAGTAAAATATAACACAGGTAGATAGCAATCCCCTAAGATCACATATTGGTAAATGAGGAGATGATCAGAAATAAATACACAATGTCAGAACACAACAACATGAGACCACACTAATGCCTATAGGTGGCCACAGGACTGACCCTCTCTCAGCCACTTCTTGACAGGACTTAAAACCTTTGAAAGTACTGCAGCCTTTAATGACTGCTGGCAGGGTGTTCCACAGCCCGCCCGCTTTGACTGTGAATGCAGATTGACTGAATTTCGTGGATCTAAATGGCACGCAACAGTCTCCTATAGTGGAGGCTCTTGTAGTTCTCACACTGGTGTTACGGTTTGTCACAAATTTGTTGAATGGGGGGGGGGGGGGGGTCAAGGCCGTGGAAGATCCTATACAACAAACTGACATTTGCCATCAGCAGGAAATTCTCGAATGTTAGAAAGTTATATTTCTTGGTAATGTTACAGTAATGATAGCTGTTAGGTTTTTTATCCAGGACCTTCAACGCTTGCTTGAATAGAGTAAAGAGTGGCTGCGTCATTGTTTTATTGGCCTGGGACCACGTAGTGGCACAATAAGACAGATGTGATAGAATGAAAGAATGAAGATACAGTTTTTTTCAAGGACTGGCTTGGAGTACTATTTCAATCACAACAACGCCTACGACGGTCCAAATCGCTGCGGAGAACACTGGGTGAGTCGTCAGATAATAATTAATGTGAGGAGAGGGCTCCAGGTTAAAAAAAACGAAATTCTCCTTTAAACATATGTGAGAATCGAGTTCAAAATGAAGTAAAACCCCTTTGTGAGATCATGTGCAAAATAAATCAGCATTATTTGTCAGTGAAGTTACACAACTTAATAGCGAAAATATGCTAAATGCTAAAACACTTACTAAAATAATTTCTACTCAAAGATCACCTCTTTGGCCTTTGCAGAACTGTCATCAACGCGCTGCCTCTTCGGAGATGTCAGAGTGCTGTCGCTCTGTGATGAATGTGATGAGAGAGACAGGGTGTCTGTACACGAGGGCCCTGCTGGAGACTCTGAGAAGGAAGCCAGTATGCATAGTCCATTAAAATAAACAAGTACAAGATTTTGCATTGATTTGGCTCTGTTAACTGTTATTGTCTAGTCATTGTGATATAGTACAGTATGGTTTTGTTTGTATCTCCCATTCTTTGACTGAATATTTTCATGCTGGCTTGTAATTGAATATCAGTGCACAAAAATCACTGAAAAATATTGCATTTTACAATTTCGGCTCCGAAATTGTAAAATGCTCGATGCTCGATCCTCTGCATGTTTTTAGTGGGGGGTTACGTACGGAGGAACCCCCTGGGGGGTACGGGGAGAACATGCAAACTCCACACAGAAAGGCCCTTTCGACGAGATAGCCCATCTGGGCAGTAGGCACTGAAGATATGGGGGGGGGGGGGGGGCACAACAAGGCGAGTCCAATATATACTAGGGAGGATTGACGTCATGCCTGACATCATGAACTGAGGACAACTGATGTCATGCCTGACGTCACGCTAGGGCTTGACTGACATCACGGGCTGATCAGGTAATACAGATATGACGACCTCTCTCTCAGCTTGAAATTTGGTATGGAAACCTCACTTCTAGCTTTGAACCAACATTGCTATTTTACAATTTTCTGTGAAACTGTGTTGCCTATACACGCTATAATCTGTGGTGCACATGTTTTATGCTTCCATGCAGAGGATAGTGTAAAACTTTCCCAGCCTTAGAAATCAGATGCCCTTTTAATCACTTATTTTCTTCAGTGTGCTAGTTTTCACTCTCCACAGATTTCTGCAAATAAAACAGTGATCGGATTTTTTAGCAGTTTAAACATGTGTGTGTAGTGCACATCAAATAAAGAGGATTAAGGCCCACTGGCTAAACTATATTAAATTAACTGGTCATTGTTTCCTAACTTTGTCGCATCATTACTTTAAAAACTCAATGTAACCTGTGTGTGTGTGTGTGTGTGTGTGTGTGTGTGTGTGTGTGTGTGTGTGTGTGTGTGTGTGTGTGTGTGTGTGTGTTACGTATGATGCGAGGAGAAAAGCATACATTTTAGGGTTAATATTCCCAAAAAGCGATGGTTAGCACGTTGTACACAACACGCACAATTCTAGTTATAGTTATGGCTGCTGATGTTTACTGGTCAATTTGTGCCCCTGACTTTATCTGTACAATCTCTTACTTACCATGGGCATCAGCAATAATCCAAAGCATCTTTGGGTTTTGCTCTAGGACATCACTGAAGACATCTTCATCAACCTCAACCTCTGTGTCATCCATCAGATACACTCTACTGCCCTCGGGGATGCTGAACTTCTTTTTGGCTGAGAATACACAAATAAAATAATACAAATAAATGCACAGAAATACTGTCATCTGATGTGCCCATCCATACCTATCCGTGTTTTATTATGTAATGTTAACATAATTCAGGGTCCCCACACCTTCAACATCAAATTCAAGGACTTTTCAAGGACTTTCAAAGCACAATTCCCCAAATTCAAGGACCCATCACAACATTTGAGACATGGACCAAGGTTAATTACTGTTACAACACTGAGAATATTTAGAATCAAAACTAGTAGACGCTCTCAGACAATTAAAGACAGAGGCTTGAATGTGTGAACACTTCTCAACTGTGCTGTGTTCGTTCCAATTGCAAATGACATAAACCCACAGACTGCAATGCTTGTTAGAAAAATATTTTGTTTTCACTTGCCGAAAGCTGAAGGCGGAGAGTTAGTTAAATTTGAGTGAGGCAGCCCCCTCGTAATGCTCTATGTAGGAAAAAGCCTAAATTGAAGCACTTTCAATGACCCATGTCTATTATCAAAAACGTTTAATGCCTTGATTTTTTTTACTAACTTTCAAGGATTTCAATGCCCCGTGGGAACCCTGATAAGTATTACTAACCTTCAATCAGCATGCAAACTATTGTTATTTAAGCCACTTTGTAATCAAAATGATATTTTAGGGACAATTGAAAGCCCCTTAAATTTCAGGGAAACATACTAATGTAGTTAAAATACCCCAACTACTACAAATTGGAGTTGCACACTGGTAAATGCTGTCTAGCAAGTTTCAACCCATTTCAACATGAGTAGTGTTTATAAGGTGTAGGCTGAGGCAGAGTGAGTTCAGGTTAAAACTTGAAATTCAAACCTAAAATGTCAACTGGATGATCTTGAGTTGATCTGTTTCATCTATCTAAACATTACCTTCCTTGAGAAGTGATGAATATGAGGCTCCATCTACTTTAAGGTAAGACTTCCTCCCTTGGTATTGAACTCTGAACAGCATTGCTGCGGTCATTGTTGCCTATAAAATCAGATAAAAACACAAATTTATCAAATGCAGAATAACTGTATTAGTTAACATTTCCAGTGTGACTGAATGTGATAATTTCAAAGCGAAGAAAGGGCATCTGTGAGGAACGCAAATTTACATGTTGCTGGTACTTTGGGATCACGATGGGCATTTCAAGCAAGCATATTATGATATTCACTGGGAACTATCCGAGCCCAGCCTGATTGACTGAATTGTCAACTTGTTACACCTGGGAACTATCCGAGTCCAGCCTTGATTGACTGAATTGTCAACTTGTTACACTCCATTTCCTCCAGAAGCAGCCAAATAAACTCAATGGGCTTTTGGTTCTGAGGACTGCAGCGAGCACCTATTGACCACGTGGGTAAAAGCTGCTTACAACTAATCCTGCATTCGTTTATGGTAGGAGCTGTCCAGTGGCAAGTGGCAAACGCATCATCTCCGACCTACGTGCGTTCGAGCTTCAGGCTTCAAGTCGCAAAACCATGGATGCTAATAGCCGTTAGCTGTCTAAGCTAACACTATCAGCCATGGCCATATTGACTTTGGCAAGCCAGGCTAATTAATGTTAGCAAGGTAGTTAGCCAAGGCTCCCTATACCGACCCATCCATAATCAATGTAACATTAGCATACGTTTTACTTTGTTGGGACTCGGAGGCTCAAATTAACGTTAGCTTAGCAAGCAAATTAGCTATATGCTAACGTTAGTATTGCTATTATAGAGTACTTACTTTATTGTTACTTTACTTTATTGTTTATTTGGACAGGACAATGCACATTAAAAGACAGTTATACACGTACAGAATCCTCCATACGGGACAACGGTAAAAGTGCCGGGGTTAGCCGAAGCTAATTTTCACCCGCAGTCCTCGGGACATAAGCAACTAAAAACTACAAGATAAATACAGAAAACGGGAATATAAAAGCAATATAATAAAAATGCACAAGGGATAAAAATACATACACAAGGGATAACAATACATACACGGAACAAAAGCAATACACACAAACAGATAAGATAATAAAATGATAAAAAGATTAAATGTCCAAGAAAAGGCTATTAGTTATGTTGTGTCGTTTTCACTGCGGCCGGGAGACTGTTCCATATCTTTCCGCCTACAATAGACAGGACGTTCTTACCGAAAGCGGTGCGTCTGTGGCCCAGCTCGCAGTCTCCTCTTAGGCACGCCCTGGTGGTCATGCCCTCCACGGACCTCCGTTTAAAAAACTCTCCCAGAGGGGGTGGGGCAAGACCATGAAGACACTTAAAAACAAAACAGGCCTGTCTGAAGGTTTTAAAATTGTCAAAATCAAGGAAATCATGCATCTTTATGATGTTACAGATATGGGCGAAGATTGGCTTTTTATCAAAGATCTTTAGGGCTTTTTTAAATAGAGATTCAATCGGCTTAAGAGCTGTTTTACATGCCAGCGACCAGCTCGTCATTCAATGTGGGAAAAAATCATGGAGTGCAGGAACATCAGGGCAGCATCGTCCGTCAGGAAATTTCTGATATGTCTGAAGTTCGCCAGATTGTATTTGACTGAGTTGGTCACTTTCTTAATGTGTTTCCGAAAGGTGAGGGTTGAGTCCAAGATGACTCCGAGATATTTGAACTTGCTTACTAGAGCGAGTTTCTCACCGTCATCATACAGACCATTTTTTTTGTATTCAAGAGGAGACAGAGAGTAGGCCTATGCAGGCTGTTAGTCAACCAAGCAAAGTTGGTTACGGCTAATTCCTGGTCGGTGTCATGTTAGCTGACATTTTCCCCCTGGATTATTCTCCTCATTTAACATTAACGTAGCGTTCGTTGCCGATGGCACGTTTATCCACACTAGGTACCCCCGCTAGGTAAAGGCCCCCGGTGCTAAAACTATCTGCTAACTATCATTGTTTTCTAAAACATGATACTAACCAACCAAAATTTAACAAACCAAAGTTATTCCATCTTACTTGTTTTATTTCTCCAGAGCAGCAGTCGTCATCTCACACGAAGCTTGGTGGAAAGAAAGAAATAATTATGAGTTAAGAGTTACGCTAATGTAATCATGTAGCCTGGTAAAATGAGGACCGTATAGACTCAACCATCAAATACACACTGTATTAGATATTCAGCCCGTTCTCACTCCGACGGCATCCTATATGCTGTCGCTGTCACGCACAATGTAGTCAGATGTTAACGAGCACGGTACCCTTGTGCACAAATAATTAGCGCCCACAGGCACAGCGTTAAACAAAGGTCAAGTTACGCCTGGTCTTCCAAGGTGAAAAGACCCTCTCCCTCACCCTGGTTATGGGGTTAGGTCTCCAGGGAAAGGTTCCGGTTGTCTCCAACCCCCTAAAGGGGTAATGGGGTACGGAGACCCCGCCAGAAGACCCAAGGGCAGGGGTTCCCAACCTGTTTTGGCTTGTGACCCCACTTTGACGTCACAAGAATCTAGGGACCCCAGACATTCAGATTTTGGTACAAGATCGGTAACCATCATCAGTGACATCATCAGTCACATAATCAATCAATCTACCCAAAGCCTAAACCTAACCTGTGCCTCTGAAGGCATAACTTTGCCTCATCCCAACAGGGGCACAGTGTTTGTTTAACGGTGCACCTGTGGGCGTACATTATGTGTGCACAAGGATGCACGTTAACATCTGACAAACAAGGTGTGTGAGAGCGGTGATATAGGATGCTGTCGGTATGATAATGTGTTGGAATATTTTATTAAATATATTATTTAATGGGATTTTTGCCCTCCTATTTAGTATAACAGAGAGATATTCAAAGGAATTTGAGGGTGTATTCACACATGTCTCGTTTTGAGCAGTTCCGATACAGGGAGCGTTTTCCCACTTGATGCAGTTCGTTTGGACTGTTATTCGTTAAAAACAACATTTTCATTCTTCACTTCCTGTTTTGGCGACTCGTGAAACTAGCATTTGCATGGATACACTTTTGGGGGATTTTTGCATGATTGCAATCCAGCAGTTTGGACTCGACCAATTTACCTCTGGTTTCCAATATAGTAAATTAAGTTGTGGTAATCAGAGCCAGCTTTCTTCTGTGATACAATGATAATCAGACTTATTGTCATGTCTTCCTCAAAATATCCATAGGCTATTATACAATTATTTATTAATATTTTATTCCTGACAGGACAGGTGTTCATATGCGTAATCCTGCGTAATCCTAATATGCGTTGGGCCTTCCCAACGCACACACACATTAATGTAATAATTCACAGACATTGTATAAGGTTATAAGAATAAAATCTGATCAAATCTCTGGGATACCCTCAGCACCCCCCCATCACCACTTGAGGCTACTATCGGAGGTCTCCTGGCCAATCCAGGAGGTTTGGACCGTTTGATTTGTGGCTGTGTGAACACAAACGAACCAACACACAAATGCAACAATTGTATCAATTAAGCCCCTGAATCGGAACAAAGCAAACAAGCTACAGGTGTGAATACGCCCTCATTTACCAACTGATAATTGTTTGCACAAGAACACGTCTTTGAATATAACGGCTACTCCATCCTCTCCTTCCTGCTCTAACTACATCCAGATAGTTAAAGTTGGAGGCGCTGACTCAATAAGAGCTGCTGCCCTGTTGTTTCAGTTCAAAACAAAACATCAAGTTGATTATCTGTAATCAAATCATTCATCAAAAGGATTTGCCTGTCAGGGATCTTACATTCAGCAAAGCCTGAAAAAAATCGG
The DNA here is from genome assembly GCF_964638095.1 of Poromitra crassiceps. Taxonomy (NCBI): domain Eukaryota; kingdom Metazoa; phylum Chordata; class Actinopteri; order Beryciformes; family Melamphaidae; genus Poromitra; species Poromitra crassiceps. The sequence goes on from NW_028152184.1 coordinate 297,071, forward strand.
CTTTGATAATTGTGCAAACCGATTTGGATACCCCCTGTTACCTCTATAACTAAATATTACAGGAACTTTCAAAATCACGTCACAGGGCTCAGGTCACATGACAGGTCCCAGATAACAATGACCCGTTGGCACAATGATGACCCACCGTTTGAACTTCCGTTGGCAGGACGTTGGCAGCCAAACTCGTGCGCACGTCTTTTTGGCCGGTGGCATCATGTTCGCCCAACGTTGGAAACAGGGGGTCTGCTCACTATGCCGACAACCCGCAATGCTGATAGCCTAGTTAGGGGTTAGGGGTTAGGGTTAGGGGTTAGGGGTTAGGGTTAGGGGTTAGGGCGCACTAAACGCATTGCACTAAAGGCATCAGATTAGTGGGCCATCTGCATTGCGGGTTATCGGCATTGCGGGTTGTCAGCATATAGACGCGGCACCGGAAACAGTCCTATTTACTACAGTGTACTGTAATCGGTCCTCTACATGTACACACAATTTCATCATTTTTATGTTAATATTACTTTCTGAAACTTCCTTTAAACGTATATGGCAGTGCTATGTACAGATTTAACTATTTATGCCAGATAATTAAAAAAAAGTTGTCCAGAACCCAGAATCGAACTTGTAAGCTTCAAAGTGGAAGCGCTGTGACTTGGTGAGTGAGCCATTTGTTTGCTGTTGTTAATAATATTTATGGCATATGTGTTTTTATATTAAATGGGCGTCAAGTATGAGTGTGATGATGTTTAGTAGGGAACGTCAATAGTAAAGTTATGATATAATAACGTAACAATAAAATGCTAAGTTTTATTTTTTCATGTGGCAAAATATTTGTTTTCTCAAGGTTTTTGCAGGATTGGCACAACGTTGGCTCATAACCAATTGCCACATTGTAGCAAAATTTGGTCTGAATTCCTTATCTTATGAAGAAAGGCAAACAAAGAAAATAAATCCATAGCTTTATTTAGGCTATTTAGGATACTGTATAATAATAATAATAATAATAATAATAATAATAACTAGAAAAGTGCACTCGGTGGAGTGCAGATCTCCGCCAGGACTGCGTTTTCCCCCAAGCTGACCTATAGACCATGTGTGTGACGAGACATCGCCTGAATGCAATGTGTTAGTGAGTGTTGTCATACTGAGATGCTATTGTAAATCATATATTGTTATTGTTATTGTTATTGTCTGCTTTTATTTTAGTGTTGTATGTATTCATGATGGGTTTATTGTATGTGTTGTAACCAGAGCATGTGAGCGGAGCGTGGAGTGAGCGAGGAGCGGATCGGGGGGATTTTGGCGCGAGCGGCGAGCGGGGACCAGAGCGGTACCGGAGCGAAAGTTGGAGCGGCACCGATCACCCGCTCAGTACCGCTCCAGTTTCGATCACAACATGTTCGAACCAGAATGCATGGTGCATGGGCATGTGCACGCGGCACGCCCACTATTTTCTTGCCAGCTGCTGCAAGACAAGAAGGAAGAGAAACGAACATGCAGCCGACTCTGCTGAGCTCATGTTATTTGTAGTGAGCAATGCCCATTGCCCAGGCATTTAAACGCAAATTAAAACACCCTGGCCTTTTCTTCTTTTTTATTCTTTTGAGCGGAGCAGAGCGGTGAGTGCGAGCAGGTGAAATCTGTATGGAGCGGGGAGCGGTCTGGAGCGGAGCGGCCGGGAGCGGCCGTGAGCGCTGGAGCGGGTGGAAAGGGCCCCTCCGGGAGCGAGGACCGGTAATTATCACCGCTCCACTCCGCTCACATGCTCTGGTTGTAACCCACGTATTTATGTGTTTTTGTCAAGTTTTTTATTGTGTTTGTGTTAGAATAATTGTTTAGTTTTCTTGATTAGGGGATGCGGTTACGCGTAGAATGGTGGGATTGGGGTTTCTCAAGGGCAGTCTGACTGAGTGTATGTCTGTGTATATGTTTTCATAACACTGGGCCAAATAACCAGTCAGTATTTATGTATTACTAGTGCAGTGCCTGTTCCCCCAAAGTACAACCCCATGGGCACCCCCCCCCCCCCCCCCACACACACACACACACACGCACACACACTGCACTCCTTGAGATAAACTGCTTTTTGTGTTGCCAGTAGGTGGCGCTGTCAAATTGCAAGAAATTCAGCACTGCGCTACGTCAAGTTCCCAGCAGCACACTCCTCAAGTTTGAAGTCAATGGGATGAACGGTTCTCAAGATAAACCACTTTTTGTGTTGCCAGTAGGTGGCGCTGTGCCAAATTGTACAAAATTCGACACTGCACTGCAAGTCGATCGAACCAACGGTTGTTGAGATAAAAAAATTAATTGTTGCCAGTAGGTGGCGCTATGCCGATTGCAAGATTATCATTTTTTGCCAGTAGGTGGCGCTATGCCGAATTACACGAAATTCGGCACTGCACTGTGTCGAGTTCCCATCAGCGCACTCCCCAAATTTGTAATCGATCCGACGAACGGTTGTTGAGATAAGTTGTTTAGATAAACAATTGTTTTGCCAGTAGGTGGCGCTATGCCGAAGTGCATGAAAACAGGTCACTACACTCCGTCACTACTCCTCCTTAGCACACTCCCAAAGTTTGAAGTCGATCCGACCAACGGTTCTCGAGATACGCAAAGGCCAAGCTAGAGGAGAGGAGGAACACACAGACAGACAGACGCACAGACAGACAGACGCACAGATGCACAGACAGACGCGGCCGAACGCACAGACAGACAGACGCACAGACAGATAGACGCACAGACACACAGACAGACGCGGCCGAAAACATGATCAGGAGATAATAATAATAATTGATTGGAGTTATGTGTCCGACCCAGAGCCGTATAGATAGAAGAGTCCCGACATCTCCATTCACTCCAATGGACCAGTTTTTTTCCAGGAAGTAAGGTCCTGGAACTCTTGAGTAAAAAACGCAGCACTGTCGAGTTGCAGCAAAATAGACAGTTTGTGTTGTACTTTGGCTGTTCATTGGCTGATGAGTCTCTCATTTTGGTCCGCCGCTGACGCCACTCTCTCTCTCAGCCAGGAATGGGTCTCGCGATACTTTTGCATGCTAAAATAAAGCTGATAATGTACAATTTAATTCAAGGGGAAAAAACCCTTTCAGAGTACAACACACACTGTCTATTTTGCTGCAACTCGACAGTGCTGCTTAATCCAGGACCTTACTTCCTGGAACTCTTGAGAGTAAAAAACTGGTCCATTGGAGTGAATGGACATGTCGGAACTCTTCTATTATACGGCTCTGGTCCGACCTAGTGCCAACAGCAGCCCAACCATTTATGTCCAACCTAGTGTGAACGTTGGCCCAACTTTGGACCAACTACATCTTCAGCTGCCGACCGATGCAGACCATTACCAATGTTGAGTCAATAGGTCATTGTTATCTGGGGTGCGTTGTGACGGACAATTAAAGGGATCAAATCTAGACTTACTCATAGTTTTGTAAACAGAGTGAAAAACAGAATGTTTTTTTTCTTTTTCCAATAGGAACCTGAGAGTCAGGAGATTTGACTGGATTAAAGCAAGAACAGATAACAGATAACAGAGAAGAGCCTGTCATCTGGGAGAAGGCAGGTTTTGTTTTGTTTACCTGTCACTTGCAGCATAAGGTGAAGCAAGACATCTTTGAGTATCAGACTGTTGTGATTTTATGTCCAATTCGCCATATGTGACGACTGTGGAGATGGTGATCTTGAAGACATTTTGGAACGGCACCAGTGATGTCCTGTACTCTGGCTCCTGGGAAGCAGAGATCTTCCTGGGAAACAGAGATCCTCCTGGGAAGCAGAGAGATCCTCCTGGGAAGCAGAGAGATCCTCCTGGGAAACAGAGAGATCCTCCTGGGAAACAGAGAGATCTAATTAAAGTCAATTAAAGCAGGTTATGTCGGCTATGAGTTAAAATAGCAAGTGTGAGGAGAGAGGCAGACTTTCAACAGCTGGAAGTTTTCCCATTGCTTTGAATCTATGTCAGTCAAGGATGCTAAGCACATTATCGTCCGTTGTAAACTTTGTGTGGCAGCAAACCTCTTTCCACAGTGAAAAACACATTTATCAAAGCATCTAATAGGGCAAGTAGCCTACGGAAGCCATTTTATCATGATAACTACTTCTTATTTCGTTATCTCGATATAACAAAGTCTATTTTCTCGTGTGTTGTTTTTCTCTCTCCATTACTTATGGTATTGGGAAGTAGCCTGTGTGTTATTTCAGCACCATGGAGCTGTCCCTGTAGTGTTAAACTGATTTGATTATAGAGGGCGATCACCAACTGAGTGTTCTGTAAGCTGTTATGTTATTTTTTGATCTAAAGCCATAGGCTACTTCATTCACAATTTATTTCATTTAAAACACATGGGAATATCACTGCATACAGTGCACTGCGCCCTTTCAGCACGGAGCTGGCCTGGTTTTAGACTGCTTTCATTATGCTGCATTATCAGATGCTGTTACACTCATGGTACATTTCATATACGTAGGCTATGTCCAATCATCCTTAATTTAACACATGGAATTCCTGGAATGCACTTTGACGCACACACTCACTCATCATTTCCTATAGCCTCTTGTATAGTTGATGATGTGCTTATATGTCCATGTTTATTGCACTGATTTGCACATAAACAAACCAAGTGTGTGTGTGTGTGTGTGTGTGTGTGTGTGTGTGTGTGTGTGTCTGTGTGTGTGTCTGTGTGTCTGTGTGTGTGTCTGTGTGTGTGTCTGTGTTTGAATGATTGCATTACCCCAAATGCTTTATACGCATACTCTTATAGGCTATTTCTTATAGCCTCTCTATAGATACAGTCGGTCTGTGTGGGAACGGCCACAAAACGTTACTTCTGGTATTGTTGTGTCAGTAGGATGGGAAACCCCCCATATATATCAATGGGCTGACTGACCAGGTGCTCCGGCTCTACACTACAGGATTGGGGATTCAAGAGCACATAGACGTCAGATGTTCAGATGTGCGTTTACTGTGGGAGTTGAATCCCCAATCCTGTCTGCGTGGGTTGGACTAGCAGCTTAATGCTAACTATCCTGAATCAGGAGAATGGTCGGATGGCTACCTGCCTCAGCCATCCGGCCGCTTCAGCTCATTCAGAACGCTGCAGCCGGTCTGGTGTTCAACCAACCTAAATTCTCTCATGTCACTCCCCTCTCCCGTGACCTTCACTGGCTTCCCATCTTGGCTCGCATCAAATTCAAGACACTGCAGTCCACCTGACAGCCCCTCCGTATCTGCAATCTATGGTCAAGTTCCAAACTTTGCATCGCTCCCTCCGCTCCTCCACCCGTCCAGATCGCTACGTGGGCTCAAAAGTCGCTCACACAAGCGAGCGGTCTCTCTGAAGGTGTCAACAGCCACTGGGCACCTTATGGGGAGAAGGTATGCAGGTCGGGCCCGTAGATTGAAGGTGGTGAGATAGTTGAACGAATTCCCCTACCTCCTGGTTTATTAGTTAGACATCCTATACCGTAAGTGTCCACAATGAAGTAACTGCGGATAGGCTAGCTAGGATCGCCCGAAAGAGAAAAAGGCATGGTGAGAGGAATGAACCAGGTTTCGATTACGCTGTACTGCATAATCCAGCATTATTAACAATTGTCAATTTAGGCATTCCAGCGCACCCCGTACACACGGCTAAACACCCGTTACCTTTTCTCTTTTTCTCTTTTTTATTTTATTTTCGTGTCAGGACAATTACATGACCCATCCCACATGGGATTATCAGACACATCAACATTCAATATTTAACAAAACATAACATTCTGGTATGTTACCCAACCAGAAGCTTTCAGTGCAGCCCAAATTAGAGAGTATATATACATGCAGACATAATGGTCCCTATCGTTGCATCGGCGCTGTTTCTAGGCCGAACGCCTGGCGCAGCTCAAATCAGTGGGCGTGGACAAGCGCACTTGATATCGTCGTGCTGGCGCTAGACGCAGCCTCAACCATTACAACCACGCCTTTTAAGCGTAAAATTATGCACCGTCATGCTCATTGGATAACTGCAATAAACGAATTGCACGCTTGCCTTTTTAGCTCCAATTCCAGTGATCCCGCAAAACCAGACGAAAGCCAAACGCTCTGCCCCCCCCCCCCCCCCCCCCCCCCCCCCCTCCCTTCATCCAGTCTGTCTGTCTGCATTATAGGCTATTATTCCATATTATTATGCTTCTCAAACCAATCTAACTGCAGTTTCAATACTGCAAGCATGTAAATACGCTACACTATAGCAAGATCAAAGTGAAAATAATGTTCTAAAGGCATCAGCTACAAAAATATAGCCTATCCCTATATGATGAGATTAATTTTATATTGGTGAAAGTTTGTTCAGAACGATATCGTTTTCTCTCCCCTGCTGCAGGTAGAATGATGCACATAAATATACCCTACATTATGTAAAGTCATTGCATAAATGTGTTTTTATTGTAAAACTAAATGTGAAGTTGGGCCAAGTTATTGGAGCGGCCATCACAGTATAGCACATGCGCGTTCTGAAGCGCGTTCCGCTGACACTTATCTAAATGACGTTAAATCGACAAAGGATATATATAGGCCCAGGAGGACATATATGTTTCACTTAGGGTGGTGTTTTAATTTCGATGATTTATTTGGTCCAATATTGAAATGTTCTACAATTGCAGGCTGTGTTACCATTACACATTATTTTAGATCGACCTTTTATATCTATTTCGCCTCATTTGGTTGCTATTTAGTAGCGAAATTGAGTACCCAATTGCATGCTGGGGCATTCACAGGCAGTCAGAGAGAGACAGTCGTATTGTGCCTGTCAGACTGCCTGCAGCCTCAAAGCGGTACGGACGGAGTTGTTTTACCCAGGCTGGAAGCGTTGTCACACAGGCTTGTGACCAGGGGTGAAAGTGGTTTGAATTTCTTACAGGAACTATACTACCCCAACCTTCATCGTTTCATATGTCCTCCTCCCGCCCCCAGCTTCATGCATCCCTGAACACACACATCCATTTTTTGAATGCCTGTAGCCTATGGTGTAGAAATTAGAAACACTTGACTATATGTAGGCTATAGTGAATTATTTAGGCCTGTTTAAACATTACAACAACAGACTATCCTATGTGGACTATCATGTGTGATTTCAACTCTCCTTTTTGACCAAAACATTTACCACACACTGAACAATTAAATTGTTTCTCTCCTGTGTGAACTATTATGAATAACCGCGGTAGGCTACATTGTATGCTTTGGTGCGATGTAGGATTTTGTCTTTCAATAATAATATCCTCATTGCAGCCTTGCTGTAGTTGTTGGTGTTGTTGCGGTTATTTGACTTTCTGACCACCGCCTCAGTACTTATTATGAGGCCAGAATAACAGATGCTGCCCTTGGCCATTTGGAAGGCTAACCATTTACTTTTGGCTTTATTGATTGTGTATGATTCAACTTTGTATCTATGATTTTATATTATTGCATGTTTTTGTAGATTGTTGGGACTTCACTGGCCTGGAACAAACTGCTGGACTGGGGGGAATGAATAGCTGTGCCAAAAAAAGAAGAAGCTAGGCCTATGTGCTGTAGCCTATTGTATTTTTAATTTTATATTTTTTATATTTTTCATTTGCAAGTTCAACTGTCAGCTGAGCTCTGTTATTGAAGCTTTGGCTAAAGCCCTGAATTTTACAATGATGTTTTGAAATAAATATGTTTAAAAATCATTTGTGTGTTAAAAGCTTGTGCTACGTTTTCATTAGCGTTAATATAGCCTATTACAGTAATTTATTTTCAATGTCCGCGCAAGAGCAATTTGGTTAGGCCTAGTAAAATCGCTGGGCTGGGCGCAGTGTTTGTGGTGTGGGAAATGTGTTAAAAGCTTGTATTACGTTTTCAATAGCGTTAATACACTAAGGAAGGTATGTGACCATCATTCATTTCAATGTCCGCTCTCAAGAGCAATTCAGTTGGTTCATGAAATCGCTGGGCTGCGTGCTGTGCAGTGGTTGTGGTGAGGGAGATTCCAGCTGTCAAAAGAAGACAAAAGACTTGCTCCTGGCCAATCCCGGCGCTTGACTGCTGCGTAGGCGGGCACAGGGCGTGGTTTTGGCTTAACCTATGTGGGTTTCGAAATAACGCAGTATGGACAGACAGCCGAGCAGCAGCGCAATCGGATTTTGATTGACAACAGCTTGTGTGTCTTCCAGGAACGCCGTTCAGGCACAGAATTTCTTAACGGAACTGAGTTCCGGACGGTTCCGGCCCACTTTCACCAGTGCTTGTGACAGTAACTCAACGCGGAAGGATTTATTTCACAATAAACTGGTAAACGCACACCAATGCCTGCTCCTGTCAGTAGGAGAGAGGGAGAGAGTGACACAGAGAAGGGTGACAGAGGAGAGAGGGGAGGGACTGGCCCACTGAATAGGCCTGCTTTTCAAAGGCGCAAGGCGCTAAATTAACGGCAGGTCGGAAGATAGGAGTACGCCGGTATTTAGCGCCGACACGCCCACTTTGGCCCATTCTGGGACTGCGCCACGCCCATTCGGCCTAAAGCGCATTTGGCAGCCTAAAGCCATATTGATATCGTCCCAAAACAGGCGCAAGGCACGTTTTTTTGCGTTTAAGGCCCGTTTTAGCGCCGAAGGCCTGTGGGAGAATAGGGCCCAATATGCCTATACATATACATACATATACATTCATACATACCTGCACTGAATACGAAAATAAAACAAAAAAAATAAATAGAAAATAAACTCTACTTTATCAGTTATACGTCAACCTTCTCCTCCTGTCCCATGCTTTAGAAAGAAATTCAGAGAATGCAAAAATATTATCAAAAAGAAATTCGAGTATTACTCCGTTCTCACTATCTATCATATTTAGCTCAGGAGTATGGACTCTTTTAAACATTGTTTCTCTCAGGTCATGATACAAAGGACAATATAAAATGAAATGAATTTAATTTTCCACCTCATTCAACTCACAATATTCACATATTCTATCCTCCTCAGCTACCCCTCTATATCTTCCTGTTTCAATATGTAATGGTAGGATGCCACATCTTATCTGTGCACAGAGTGATCTCTGACTTTTTGACAAATTATACAAAACATATTTTTCACATTTATAATCTTTTTTAAATAAACAATATGTTCTTAATTTTGGCTTTTGCCAAATTTCTTCAGCCCAGGATTGTAGACATTTAACCCGGATTCGATTTTTAAACTCCTCCACATTCACAGTTTTTCTTTGGAAATAATGGTCTTCCAGACCACATTCCTGTAGTAAGTCATACAGTTCAGAGACCCATTCCCCATCAACAAACAAATCCCAAAAGAAAATATGGCTAGCCACCCTGTTGGGTGGTAAACCCAGCAGCCTGTTCCAAAGACCCACCATACTGGCCTTCCACCTAATTTCACAGGAGTCCCACCCCATATCTCCATTAGCTGCCAAAATGGGGGCATATTTATGAAGTCCCAGGTAGAATCTGATTGCTCGATTCTGAACTCGTTCATTCAACTGAAACCTTTTGAAACCCCAAACCCCCGAAACATAATCTAAGACAGGACATACACAGGTTTGATACAATTTCGAATAAGTAGAGTTACCAGTCCTTTAACTCATTGAATGCCATGGACGGACATGTTCGTCATTTCAAGTAGTGACGTAGAGTGCCAAGGACGGACATGTTCGTCAATTGCGTTTTTTGACGGTGGGGCGTCGATCAAAGCCTTCTGCCTCTCCTGTACAAATATTATAGCTATTGGAGGTCTATAACCTATTTTACAGAACCCTTAGGTGGCGACAGTGCTCTCCACATAACAGAAAGGCAAGGAAAAAACAAAGAAGAAGTCGTTATGGAAACGGAAATCGCATCGCATCCGTATGCATCGATATGCTGAAGCACGTTACTGCAGCTGTGCCTGCAGCAGCCAATCTGCTCCCACAATTGAGCCGCTCCGTGTCGGTTGCGACAGCACGACAGCACATCCACACCGTGGAGTTGTTATTCTCAACTGGAAGCATCGTTGCCGGTGACAAACACACGCGGAACGCTGTAAAAAAGCTGGATGTCGCGGGTGGCACAGCAAACTCAGCAGAGAGCCACCACAGACAGGAGGAGGAGTGTGCAGTTGAGGCGAGGCGGGGCGGGGCGGGGGGGGGGGGGGCACGCAGAGCAGCACGCAACACCCAGACAGACCCAGGCAGCAGGACAGGATTGACAAACGCAAGCCAGAATATCCGATGCCCACCAGCAGCAAGCTTCAGAGTCAGTGATGTGCTTGAAATGTTTAATTTCACAAAAGGCCAATTATCTCAGCTTCTAGAAAAAAATTGATGTTTTTGGATGAATCAAGCTATTTTCTCCGGCTCATAACTAAAGAACGGAAAATGGGATCAATATACTTTTTTTTGCAGATGATAGAATAGAGTCTCATCGTTCTTTGTG
>NW_028152184.1:312500-337500 GCF_964638095.1 Poromitra crassiceps
TACTTGGAGGGTTGATTTGGTGGCAAACAGGCCTCTTAAGTGTGATGGATTTGAAAAAAAAACACCGTCCAAGTTTTAAATAGGCATTAAATATGAATTTACAGTCCATGTTAAATAGATATTAAATGTAATATGAATTACAGTCCAAGCGGTGCTCGGTGTAGTTAACAAGAGTAATCTAATGCAGTAGAAGTTCTTGTAGAAGCAGCTATAATACTTTATTGTAATGAGTGTTAGTCCAGCTGCTGTACCTTGTAGTTGGGAAGAAGCTGTTCTTGTTGCGAGAGGTTCTGGTCTCGACAGACCTCAGTCTCTTGCCGAGGGGATGTTTCAAAAGGTTTGTGACCGGGGTGGGAGGGGTCGGCCATGATCTTACGAGACCGCTTCAGCATCCTAGCTGTGTGCAGGTCCTGAAGGGATGGCAGGTTGCATCCGATCACCTTCTCAGCACAGCGGATGCGCTGCAGCCTGTTGATGTCCTTGAGAGTGGCAGCAGTGTACCAGATGGTGATGGAGGAGGTAAGGATGGACTCAATGATGGAGGTGTACAAGGGCACCATCATGGCCTTTATGAATTTCTTCAGCTGCCACACAAAGTAGATCCTCTGCTGTACCTTCTTGGTGAGATGTTCAGCTCCCACTTCAGGTCCTGGTTGATGATGATTCCCAGGAAGCGGAAGGACTCCACAGTGTTGACTGGGGAGTCAGCCAGGGTGATGGTGGAAGGTGGGGCTGGGTTCCTCCTGTAATTCACAATCATCTCCACTGTCTTTTGAGCATTTAGCAGCAGGTTGTTTTGACTGCACCAAGTCACCAGATGGTGACCTCCTGCCTGTATACAGACTGTATTATCTTCTGTTCTGGTACTGCTGTGCCAGTTGCTGCTGTGGCACCCCAATGTCCCCACAGAGCAAGGTTAATAAAGTGATATATTAAAGGAGAGCTCTGTTTTTTTTTTACAACCTGGATTTTATTATTATTATTTCCAGCTTTAAATATGATTTTTAAGTCACCCTGATAAGTTCGGTTTGATATACATGCCCTGAAACGATAATATGTTTTGAACTGAAAACTGAAAACGAGGAATACGGGGCATATGTAATGCTTGCATGTAAGTCCTGTAAATAGCTTATTCTCTGACCCGCAGCAGCTCATATCCTTATTATATCATAGAGACAATGAGAAAATTAATTATGTATTTACCTTGGTGCAGCTGTCTCAGCCTGTTCTGTTTCCTGTCAGTCACATTGGTAGATTGCAGCTCCCGTTCCCCAGCTGCTCAGTTTGTAATCCATATGACGTTATTCCATACGGGCGTCCATCGAAATCTAATGAATCGTCTATATTCTTGAAAACATAAATAAAATATCAGCAGTGTTTAGCATGCTAGGCTACGTATCGGCTAAAGAGTAGACCCTGCAAGTCCCCTGGATGTGCTTTGACACGACCCTAAAGGGTCTTTTCACATTTATATTATTATTGCTTATCATTGCTTATTGTGATGGAAATCTATTGATTCTCAATCAATTAAGAAGACTCGAAAGGATTGACTTTCAAAGATAAATGATTATTTTATTACAACATAATATATAAAATGCCATCACAATATAACACAATGTGTGAACATGCCATCACACTTCGTTTTGTCTTTACAAATGTATATTGTTATTGCTTATCCTCCATAATTGCTAGCTTATTTGCTAGCTTATGCTATGTTTCATCCTTATTGGGTTGTTGCTTTGCTATACTGTATTTATGTCCTGCAGAGCCTCCTGGCCTAAGAATTTCACATGAGTGTACTTGTGCAAACAGAGAGACGATAAACATCTTCTCTTCTCTTCTCTTCTCTTCTCTTCTCTTCTCTTCTCTTCTCTTCTCTTCTCTTCTCTTCTCTTCTCTAAATCTGGGTCCATCCAGTTCTATTATATTATATTATATCTTACCTGACCTTACTTACCTGGAAAAACTTTCTTCTATTCTTTTATGCTTAGTTGAGTTTTAATTTTATTCTGTTCTATTTCAACCTTATCATATCATATCATATATCATATCATATATCTTACCTAACTTTACCTGAAAAATCGTTATTCTATTCTATTCTATTCTATTCTATTCTATTCTATTCTATTCTATTCAAGATTCAATATTCAAGATAGCTTTATTGTCTGTCACACAGTGACAGAAATTCTCCTTTGACAGGCTCCATAAAGTGCAGCTCAAGAATACATTTCCACATTAGAAACACACATAGGTCACAACATGAATACATACAATAAAAACAGACATCAGACAAAGCAGTGTTTATAAAATGTAGTGCCTATTTAAAAAGTCCAGTCATTTAAAAATAATAATAAAAACAATTATTCTACAACTATTCTATTCTTACTTTACTTAACTTTACCATAAAATACTTTCTGCTATTACCATACTTATAGGTACTGTTTCCACCACCAGGTAGCGCCCTGCCCTCTTCTCTCTCTCTCTCTCTCTCTCTCTCTCTCTCTCTCTCTCTCTCTCTCTCTCTCTCTCTCTCTCTCTCTCTCTCTCTCTCTCTCTCTCTCTCTCTCTCTCTCTCTCTCTCTCTCTCTCTCTCTCTCTCTCTCTCTCTCTCTCTCTCTCTCTCTCTCTGGCGGACAGTGGTGAGTTGTTTGTTTGCACACAGCACAGAGAGACAGGCGGGGGACACAAGTTGTTGTTTGAGTGGGTTTACGCAGTGCTGCTAAAGTAACAGCTCTGATACGTGTCGTTCTGTCTGCTGTGGAGAGAACGTCACGTTCCACCAGACTCCGTTCAGAAATCTGTCAATTTAATGTTATCTTACTTATCGGCGGCGGTACACGCTGCCCAAAACATGACTCAAGATACGTTTTGAGTCGAGAGGAAATACCCTTCGATTCGGCACACATGTAAGCATTTCAACAGCTCTCATCTCAGTACAATCTCAACTTTTCCACTGTGTTCACGATGCGCGGAGCCGCCCACGGCGGTGTGTTTTGGTGAGAGAGGACTGCATGACAACAGTCCAACCCCTTCTTAAAGTTCAGCTGTTGTTCAAATAAGTGTTGGCCTGGCTTTTGGATATATGCCGAATTGGAAAGTATCGGCTACTGTTTCGTTTCTGATCTTAACTCATCTTCTAGCGGGTACGCACCTCTCCCATAAAAGCAAGGTAACACTAAACTGTCGGATTTTTGAATCGAGCTTGGTTAGTGCATAGATAATAGTCCTTGAGGTGACAGCTCAGCCTGCTGCCTGAAGTGGTTCTCAACGTGAGGTCCATGGAGCACCAGGGGTCCTTGAAAGGGGTTCCAAGTAGAGAAGATAGAAGAATGGCAGTTCTGATCATAGTTTCACTGTTTTTTTTTTTTTTTTTTTTTTTAACCTTTTATTTATACAGGAGTGCCCTGTTCACATTCACACACATGCATTCACACCTGGAAGCTCCCCAGTACAACCACAGTCTGATCTGTTGGCCACTGAGCAGCTCCACTGGAGCAGTTGGGGTTGTGGGCCTTGCTCAAGGGCACCTCAGTGGTGGTAATGAGGTGCCATTTCACTTTCCCCACCCAGATTTATCCTGCCGGTCCCGGGGATTGAACCGACGACCTTCCGGTCACAAGCTCGCTTCTCTAACCATTGGGCCACCACTGCCCTGTTAGCTCTCAACCTACAGATAGTTATGGAATTCTAGACAAAATCATATCTAGCAATACAAATATTCTCAGATTTGGTTTGACAGAAAAACAAAATCAGTCTGTGGCCTTAAAATGATATGAAAAAGTTGAGAATCACGTGTTGGAATAGGGCTGGGCCATATGGTTTGAAATCAATATCACAATAATCAACGATCACTTGTCTTCCTTTGGCTTATGATATTTCATAGTTTCTGTGTGATAAATGTATTATATAGGATTGCTATCGTTCTTTTTCATAAACAGACTACCTACAGTTTTGCTAATGGAAAGAAAACAGTACCGCACTGATATTTACAGTAAACATCCACCCAAATTGTCTTTTCAGAGGGGAAATGAGTAACAGTGGAGTACAAGGAGCCGGGTCCGGGGCGGCGGGTTCGATGGGACCGGGTGTGGGGCCAAACGGGCTCGCCGGCGTCCCCCCAGGCAGTCCAGTGAGCTCCACGGTCATCCCACCACTCGCCCCGGAGCTGGAAGAGGAGCCCCAGTCCTCCCTGGCGGACGTCACCCAGATGTGGATTAAATTTGCCAAGACGTTCGCCGTCATCTTCCCCATCTACGTCCTGGGATACTTTGAGTTCAGCTTCAGCTGGGTTCTGATCGGACTCGCCATGTTTTTCTGGTGGAGGAAAAACCACGGCGGGAAGGACTACAGGATCAACCGTGCCTTAGCATTCCTGCAGCATGAGGAGAAGGCAGCCAGGCAAACTGTGCCTACTTCTGAGCTTCCACCATGGGTGAGTCCTGTCCAATGATTACAACACTCTTATTAACACTATTTATTCTTATCCAAAATGTTGCACTCTAACCAGACTCTATCTCAAGTTTCACCATCCATTCTGACCAGCTGAAAACATTGTAGACTAGAATAGGATCCATAGATGGGGACTTGACTTGGACTTGCGACTTGGACATGTGTCGCTCTTAAGTCACACACACTGTGACTTGAGACTTGGCTTGAGACTCGTCCTCAAAAGACTTGACACTGACTCGAGATATGGGACTCGTGAACAATCTTTATTTTTTATTTTTGGTTGCATTCACATTAAGGAAATGTCTACTAATAATAATGTCAACTTATCAATGCTGATACTGTATTCTAATTGATGAAGGAGTGAGGATAACACAGTACATGCTTTGAATCCCTTAGTTTTAGCTCTGCAGTGTTCTAAGCAGACTGGATGGCATCCAGCAGATGATAGAACACTCATTCATAAGAGACTTGACATCTCTCATTAGGAGCTCCAGATATGAATTTATGCAATTTCCAAATTGCAGAGGCTACAATTAATTGCTGAGAGAGGCGTCCAAAAGAAGCTGTTTGAGTCCATCTTTGGTCCATGAATCAAGTACAATATTGATTAAAAAGCTTTCATCCTTCTCAAACTCAGAAAGTCCTGCACACTGACGTCTTCTCACAATCATACGTTTCCTCAATATCATTCATCTCTAATTGCTGCTGCTTGCAGCCAAAAGGTCTAGGTGCTAGAGATATTTTGGCCACAGCCAAAAATCGACTGGTGTTTGTTTAACCCGTTTCCTGCATTTCTATAATGGTAAACGTGCACTAGTGGAGATAGGTTTCCAGGATTAGTATAATTTACTGTCTTTCTACAAAACAAAGTACATAGCAAAACACACCCTTATGCATTCCTTTTCCACATTTAACCAAATCAAAGGACCGGGCAGGCGGCCACTTTGTAATTTCCCTGTTTGGCTTCATGGTCAGTCTTTCCAGACTCCTGCATGTGAGGCTTCATGGTCAGTCTCTCCAGACTCCTGCATGTGAGGCTTCATGGTCAGTCTTTCCAGACTCCTGCATGTGAGGCTTTGTGGTCAGTCTCTCCAGACTCCTGCATGTGAGGCTTTGTGGTCAGTCTTTCCAGACTCCTGCATGTGAGGCTTTGTGGTCAGTCTCTCCAGACTCCTGCATGTGAGGCTTTGTGGTCAGTCTTTCCAGACTCCTGCATGTGAGGCTTTGTGGTCAGTCTCTCCAGACTCCTGCATGTGAGGCTTCATGGTCAGTCTTTCCAGACTCCTGCATGTGAAGCTTTGTGGTCAGTCTCTCCAGACTCCTGCATGTGAGGCTTTGTGGTCAGTCTCTCCAGACTCCTGCATGTGAGGCTTTGTGGTCAGTCTTTCCAGACTCCTGCATGTGAGGCTTTGTGGTCAGTCTCTCCAGACTCCTGCATGTGAGGCTTTGTGGTCAGTCTCTCCAGACTCCTGCATGTGAGGCTTTGTGGTCAGTCTTTCCAGACTCCTGCATGTGAGGCTTCATGGTCAGTCTCTCCAGACTCCTGCATGTGAGGCTTCATGGTCAGTCTTTCCAGACTCCTGCATGTGAGGCTTCATGGTCAGTCTCTCCAGACTCCTGCATGTGAGGCTTTGTGGTCAGTCTCTCCAGACTCCTGCATGTGACGCTTTGTGGTCAGTCTTTCCAGACTCCTGCATGTGAGGCTTTGTGGTCAGTCTCTCCAGACTCCTGCATGTGAGGCTTTGTGGTCAGTCTCTCCAGACTCCTGCATGTGAGGCTTTGTGGTCAGTCTCTCCAGACTCCTGCATGTGAGGCTTTGTGGTCAGTCTCTCCAGACTCCTGCATGTGAGGCTTCATGGTCAGTCTTTCCAGACTCCTGCATGTGAGGCTTCATGGTCAGTCTTTCTAGACTCCTGCATGTGAGGCTTCGTGGTCAGTCTCTCCAGACTCCTACATGTGAGGCTTTGTGGTCAGTCTCTCCAGACTCCTGCATGTGAGGCTTCATGGTCAGTCTCTCCAGACTCCTGCATGTGAGGCTTTGTGGTCAGTCTCTCCAGACTCCTGCATGTGAGGCTTCATGGTCAGTCTCTCCAGACTCCTGCATGTGAGGCTTTGTGGTCAGTCTCTCCAGACTCCTGCATGTGAGGCTTTGTGGTCAGTCTCTCCAGACTCCTGCATGTGAGGCTTCATGGTCAGTCTTTCCAGACTCCTGCATGTGAGGCTTCATGGTCAGTCTCTCCAGACTCCTGCATGTGAGGCTTTGTGGTCAGTCTCTCCAGACTCCTGCATGTGAGGCTTCATGGTCAGTCTCTCCAGACTCCTGCATGTGAGGCTTTGTGGTCAGTCTCTCCAGACTCCTGCATGTGAGGCTTTGTGGTCAGTCTCTCCAGACTCCTGCATGTGAGGCTTCATGGTCAGTCTTTCCAGACTCCTGCATGTGAGGCTTCATGGTCAGTCTCTCCAGACTCCTGCATGTGAGGCTTCATGGTCAGTCTCTCCAGACTCCTGCATGTGAGGCTTCATGGTCAGTCTCTCCAGACTCCTGCATGTGAGGCTTTGTGGTCAGTCTCTCCAGACTCCTGCATGTGAGGCTTCATGGTCAGTCTCTCCAGACTCCTGCATGTGAGGCTTCATCATGGTCAGTCTCTCCAGACTCCTGCATGTGAGGCTTTGTGGTCAGTCTTGTCACTTCATGCGATATTATGGTGTTGTCATGGCGATGGTGAAACACAAGCATGTAGATGACACTGCTCCCAACAACAAATTGAGACACAGTGTCAAAGATCTATAAATTACTTCCTGGCAACTAGATACTCCAAAGTGGCTAAAGCAGCCATACGAGACAACTGCTCGGGCGCTGTTGCACACTGGTAGTTGCCCCAAAAGTTGCAGTCTCTTTATCTTGAAATGACCAGCTCTGCAATGCTTCCTAGAAGACATTCCACTTTTGTTGTTTTACATTTTTACATTTATTTATTTTTTTTATACAGGGGGAGTCTCACTGAGAGCAATGCTCTCTTTTTCAGAAGTGCCCTGTTCACATTCACACCTGGAAGCTGACCAGTACAACCACAGTCTGATCTGCTGGCCACTGATCAGCTCCACTGGAGCAGTTGGGGTTTAGGGCCTTGCTCAAGGGCACCTCAGTGGTGGTATAATGAGGGAGGGGCAAGCGCTGCCTTTTCACTTTCCCCACCCAGATTTATCCTGCTGGGTCCGGGAATTGAACCAACGACGTTCCGGTCACAAGCTCGCTTCTCCAACCTTTAAGCCACCACTGGTGCAATGGTGCTCGAACACTAGACACACTGATAAGGTGACAATAATAGCATTAGCAACAAGGGATAGAGAGCAACATCTCTGACACATGATCGTCTCTATTTTCATGCTCAGTTCAAAGAACACTTTAATTGCTCGTTCAGGAGGGCGGCGTAAATAGCCGTCGGAAAGGTCACTCATCTGGCGCTTTTGTTGACTTTCTTAAATGCAGTTATTATTTAGCCTTTATTATTTGACCAGGAAGTCCCATAGAGACTGAACATCTCTTTCCTGAGGGAGGCGTGGCATAAGACATGGCAGCAGAGGTTCCACAATAAATCATACAGTAGAGTAAGAAAGCACAAACATACACACGCAAAAACTTAATACAGATCAGAAACAGAAGCACACAATCACACATAAGACTGTGGATCATTTGTTTGAACTGATTTAGAGGAATAAAACGGTCGAGTCGGAGCTTTGACTGGAGTGTCCAAAATAATGTCACTTTCTCTATTTATATACCTGGACAGTCCTCGCGTCCGCAGGATTGTCCCATAGAGACTCTGAGGAACGCGTCATCATTCAGAAACCACACCCAAAATTGGGGGAAACACAAACCCCAATCCTGGTGTTCTCCTATGTCGTGTGTTGCACACAAAGATCATATATACGGAAGTTGAACACTCCAACTTACTTTGACAGCTAGTTCCACATTTTTAGAGTACAAAAAAACTTTAATATGTGATTTTTTTTACATTTGTTGTCTGCGCAGCCCACCACACAACAGCTTTTAGCTATGTTTAATTCAAGGAAAATGTCGCTGGTGTATGGGAGTGAATGGAGTGCTGTCCCCCGTGATAGGCGTGGCCTATTTCATGCAGTGTCTCTATAGCCCTTTTCCCACATGCGCTTTGTACCGCAAAATGACCGGTACGTGGTCTAATGCCTGCATGTGAGAAAGGCGCCGTGCCGGTATAAGCGCGACCCCGTCGTCGCGGAGATTTCACCACTTTCCAGCCTGTCAGAAGAGCGGTATGCGCTTTAGCGGATACTAGTGAGAAACGGGTGCAGTCATTTTCCGCGACACTCTCATGGGCGAGGTGTACACACGTTGCTTAATGTTCCAGCGGGCATAATCTAATCATTCGCGCACATTAAAGCAAACTGGCGAAATGATCTTGTGATAATAAGAGCAGTAGCCTATGTCAGCTTCATGTGTGGGTGTGCTGTGCTGATTTTCCCCTCTCCTCTCTGCTCGCTCTCTGGCCACAGTCCGTCCTCCTCCTTCAGTCACAGCCCGACAGGGCAAATGCATGAAGCGAAAGTGGAAGTATTTTGCTTACGTTGCCGACAGCGAAGGCAAGCCCGGACACATCAAATGAAGCCAGTCTGTAAAAAGTGCTTCAACGCGATGCAGGTGAACGGATAAACAAGCAAACTTATTTCACCATTCAGAGTTTTGCCGACACGTCACTCCCCCACTCGCTCTGCAGTGCCGCCCCCCCCACATACAGGCAATTTCGCTGATAGATTCCCACATGCGCGAGCCGAAGTGTGAAGGGAAATGTCCGATATTGACTTACAGGTAATTTTCCGGTACGCATGTGGGAAAAGGGCTTATAAGAAACCAGTGTGGGAAGGAGGAGTTAGATCCACATCACATGCCTGTCGTTCTCTGTCCTGTCCTGTCCAGTCCAGTCCAGTCATACCCGCTCCGCCCATTGTGGCAGACTCTCCTAGAGACTCTCAGTTAGGGCCATATGAAATCCGTGTGATTTTTGTTCAAAATTCTGCTTTACCTTTTTTTTTTTTATAAATTCTGTCTTTTCCATTTAAATTTTGATTTAGTGGTTAGGATGGATATTTGTTGTTTTCTTGATGACTTGGCTCGCTCATACAACCTCTTCAACATGTTTCTCAAAGTGAAAACCATGTTGTGAGGTGACGTAAGGGTCCCATACAAGACCGACCCCCCCCTCTCAAATCATCTCAATTGAAAACGAATAATTTCTCTAGGCCTATTTTACAATTATGAAATCATTTAGGTTATGACAATAATTACGTGTACTTTTGATTTGGATAATTAGGCCTACTTTTATCAATTTCAGCCAAATTATGGAAAATTCTGCAATATTCCATGTTTTACATTTTATTTTTTATTTTTACCAAATTCCGTGATTCCGTCCGTTTTTTCCGTTTTGCGGAAATCATATGGCCCTCATCCCAGTTCCCAGCTTGCCAGAACGGAGCTGAACGTTGGGCGTGTGCGTTGGCTTGTCGAGGCCAACTCAGCAGAGGAGTTACATGAGCCTGTGGTGGCAGCGTTCCATAAGAGCGCTGCCTGCCCTGTGGTTCGGGGTTCAGTTCCGTTTCTGGTTTTCAAGCCGCCGGCGATCCCACAACACTTCATATTTAGACGGATGCTAATGTTGTGGTTTAATGACACATTTTGCACTCATTTCCCTGGAAGTGTTTTTTTCAGAGAACACCTGACTGTCTGTCTGTCTGTCTGTCTGTCTGTCTGTCTCTGTCTGTCTGTCTGTCTGTCTGTCTGTGTCTGTCTGTCTGTCTGTCTGTCTGTCTGTCTGTCTGTTTGTCTGTCTGTCTGTCTGTCTGTCTCTGTCTGTCTGTCTGTGTGTCTGTCTGTCTTTTTGTCTGTCCGTCTGTCTGTCTGTCTGTCTGTCTGTCTGTCTGTCTGTCTGTCTGTCTGTTTGTCTGTCTGTCTGCCTGTCTGTCGAGAAATGATTCAGTTTTCAATTGGGGTGTTTTGAGAGTGGGGGATAGTTGGTCTTGCCTGGGACCCATAAGTTACGTCACCTCACATCTTAGTTTTCACTTTGAGAAACATGTCGAAGAGACTGTCTGATAGAGCCAAGTCATCAATTTTTTTATTTTTTTATTTTTTTATATATATACAGTATATATATCTGGACCCTAACTGCTAAATTAAGATTCAAATTAAAATGGAAAATCTAATAATTTGTAAAAAACAAAAGTGATTTCATATGGTCCTATCACCTGTAAGGAATTTAGATAGAAATATGGATTTTGATATCACTATTGATTCAATAAGTTAATATCAAAACCCCGGGGCACCACCACGTTCGTCAGTAATTTATATTACTTTAATAAGCAATTTATATTACTTTAATAAGTAATCTATTACCCCTGCCGTCGGTCACAGGAATCAGAATCAGTTCTAAAGGAAGGGAGATCTTTAATCGACTGATATTATTATAACAAGCACTGAACAAGTTTTAACTTCAAAACAGAATGCGTTTATTTAATCCATCAAATAGTAAAATCACAGTATTATGCATAACACCTTGTTCGATTGAGAGGTAAGGAGGAGAAAAGTGAAGAGGAAGGGAATAAGATATTCAAAGAAAGCCTAGTTTAAACCTAACCTAATTAAATACATATTCTAATTCAATAGGTGAGTATTCTAAGTTACTCTATCTTTACAGCACTCTCACAATAAGCAGAAAGACGTGTGGTCACTTTGCCTGACGTGGGGAGGCTGATCAAGCCGGCGGACTCCTCTCTCTGGCCTGACGCGGCCTGGGTTGTCATGGCGACGACGGGCGGCATGTCTGCTCTTGGACAGGCAGACGAGGGGGTCCCAGAGGCCGGCTGGCTGTTGGTTCAATTGTCTTTTAATGATCCTCTTGGTTAGAGGATCTCATCCCGTTGAAAAAGGGGGATCGCCCTTTAGTAATGGCAATTATAAAAGGGATCATCAAAAATGATTTAAGCTTCATCTATCAAAAATAAAGCAACAAAAGGTATCTAATCTCACTATACTTAGTTCGATGAGAGCCAGGTTTTCCTTGAAATCTGTTTGTCGAGTCAATACTGTTTGAATGGAGCTTGGTTGTCCACATGCCTGTTCTCGGGAAGCGGTCTCATGGTCATGGGACCTGACACGGCTTTCCTCCGTCAGGGCCAAGGGATCCAAAAATCATGTTAGTGGGTTGGTTATCAAGCCCAAAAAGCTCCTCAAATCAGACGCTTAATGTCCATCAGTGTTCTGTTGCTCTGCTGTCAAGTGACTGACTGCATATAAAATTGGCCAGACTATCACGCCTCTCGACTGGGTGGTAGTCATATCATCGCCTTCAAAAGCATGGCATCTTTTGAGGCCTAAAAGTATAGGACTACATTTTGAATTCTTGAGTTCTAAAAAGTCCTTGTGTTGTGTCCAAAGTTCTTCTTTCGTCTGCACAAGTCTGTTAGAGAGCAGCCAGCCACAGTTTTTATCTCCTCCTGTCAGGAGAAAGGGGCATGGCCCTTTTCTATTGCATTCAGATAAGGGTATGGGGTTAGAACTCAACTAAACTATTTCTCTTACAAGCATATTTATATTTCTTGACATCACTCTTGGTGTGATAAAGACAAGATATAGAGGGAAAAGAGAGGTAAATAGATAACTACATAGATAGATAGATATTATAGACATTGGTCTTGTTACACTGGATGGCCCACGAAAGATTTACGACTGTTTATCCAGGGGCTGGCGGCGAGAGAGACTTGTGCCTCTTTCCCTTAAAACTTATCACATGCTTAAAACATCTCATCAAATGACTTCATGGCCATGATACTTTCAGAATTACATCACACACATTATTCTGATTATTTTGAAATCAAACATGTGTGGTGTATCTTTATATTTAAGGAATAAACCAAAACTACTTCTGGAACACATATCTTTACCAAATCTTGTATACGTGTACGTAACACAAACATATCTAATGAAACCATGGGTTAATTAAATCACTTATCTTGGGTGAATTAAAAAGAGTTACCCTAGATTCGATAACATGTCAACACTGTTAGATCTATGGTAACAAATTAAATGATTGTCACACACACATTAACACATTATACATATACATTCCTTCTCGAGAAGTATGTAATACTAATTAACTTGACAAAGTATAGAATCATGAGGTTTGTTAATTCCATTTTGCCACACACAAAAAGACTCGTGGTCTTTTTGTGAATGTCTGCTGGCTCTTCTTAAAAAGGAATGTGAAGTGGTTTATAGCCTTTGACCCCCCACTTCCATTCGATGACCTTTGGTTTAAGGAGGAAGATGGGACCAAATAATACATTTACAAAGCATTATTAAACATACCCATGATTTATATAGATCAATGTGGGTTGCGATTCGGAGAATATTGATACCAAACACTCCATGAGTTGTACGTACAGTACACAAGTTCCTAAACTGTTTGCTGCCAGACTCAATGCCTGGGCATGACTGTTTTTCTTCAAGAGTCCTGTCCCGGGGTCCCGTCCGTGTGACCTGTGAACTAAATCTCCACCAACCGGACAGAACGGACATTGACGAAACACACTGTCAGCAGTTAGAAATCACTCCTTTGGTATTTCCAGACAGGCTGGCATCTTGGGCCCTTTTCGGCTCCCCCCCCCCAGATGCAAGGGCCAGAGGTCAATTCCTGTGACCTCTGGAGAGGAGAGATCTGTACATTAAATATTCAATATTTAATGAACGCCACCAGACGATTTTCGCTACATATCCCCCCCGTTGTATCCTAGAAGCATTCCGGATCTTCTGTGAGACAAGGAGAAGAAATCAGATGGTAGATGCAGTGACCACGTTCCTGCATGAGAGTGCTGTATCCTTATATTCAAGCAGATAGATGAAGCAGGGATAGAACAGATAAAGGGAAAGATAAGATCTTTGCCTATCGTATTTAGAATGACCTATGTCACATATTCCTAGTGATCTGGAAGTCACTTATACTCTTAATAATAGTTTCAACATCTGTGTGAGCGGTCAAAACTGAAAACATACCAGAGGTTGTTCTTTCATTCGAAGTCTGAGAAGACTCTGGTTTAACGCACAGTGCCCTTATAGGTTGTAAAGTTTACCACTGAGACCGGTACTTAACCACTGAAGGGGGAACCTAACCCCCCTTCTCTTAAGAAGAAACCATTCTGCTTATCACTTAAAGTTTGATAGGAAATAACCAACTCAACAGGAGTGTGGATTTAATTGTGTGATCCTGTGGAATAGTTAACCCGCTCACTTCACTGCTGGTTGACGAGGTTACTCCAGCGATTTTATTAGTGGCTGTTTCATTCGCAACCAAGGGGTTGCTTTTAGCGCACCTTGGTTGTAAACCAGGCACGGTTCAGATTTCATTGTTTGAAAATAATGTTCAGACATCTTATCAAAATTTGGTATAGGCTAGCACAATAACAAGTGCCTATTCCATCATGTGACAAAGGGTTAGAACATATGGGACATTATATTCCTATCATGTACACCAGACTGCCATATCACAAAATAACCACTTTATTGACTGTGTGTGTCTGTAGGCTATTCTCTGTGACGATACCATAGTGTACATAAACCCGATCACATGGCCTTGTATTTAATTCAATGGTCCTGACTGATGGGTAAATTCTGCTTTCCGGCCGTCAGTCACAACCAGCGGCTAAGGACCCGAATCCTGAGCAATTCTAATTCAACAGCAAACGTTTTTTTTTTATATATATCTGGCGAACAGTCACGTTGGAAAATGAAAAATCTTTCAGCTCAAACGGACAAACGCGCCCCCAGCTGAATTTGTTCATATAACGCTATAATTAATACTGGCTGGCAGGCCGTATTTTCACATCCTGACAAGCAGGCGCATGTATGCAAAGCAATTATTAGTTAAGGATGCATCATGCAAGCGGATTATATTTGCCTGTACAATAAGATTATATGTGTAGAAATATGTTCCCCTTTGCTTCCTCGCGTAGGCTATGCCAAACATGGTAACCCAACCTGTCAGTGCCAAAGTGTTCCATCCACACAGCTTGTGGGGTAAATGTAGGCTATTCGCTTTGCACATTTGAATGCAGCGGTTCTCAACATGGGGTCCGTGG
This sequence comes from Poromitra crassiceps, assembly GCF_964638095.1. NCBI lineage: Eukaryota > Metazoa > Chordata > Actinopteri > Beryciformes > Melamphaidae > Poromitra > Poromitra crassiceps. The sequence continues at coordinate 327,114 of NW_028152184.1, forward strand.
ACCTAGACATGTTAGTGATTGAAAGTGATTGAGCTTTGAACTCGGGACTTCACTAGCCTATTCATGTGTGTGTTGAGAGCCTACAGCTGTCACAGGGGAAAGATGAACACTTCACACAAGTTAAAAATGCATTTTCGTTTAAAAGCAAAACACTGCTTGATGCGCACCCCCGCTTTCATGGGGAGACTGAAAGGAGGGGGGGGTTTGCTTCCCCCCCCATAAGAGACTGACGTGTTGACGTCAGCATCTAGGTTTTAGGTTTTAGGACGGCGCGCTTATAGGCTAGGCCTACTCTACTGTACACATAACATGTCATAACAGTAATTAGCTAGCCAGCATCGGGCTGGTTAAACGCAGCACCAATACACATGGCAGAAAACACAGGGCAAGGAGCTTGCTGAGCGCGTTCACTCGCTGTTGATCTGCATTTTGATTCACAGGTGTAGAGTTTTCAACTCTCTGTGACAAGATTAACCTTCTCAGCTCATAGCTGGTCAAATAAAGTCAGGTGGCTAGTCTGATTTAAAAACGCGAAGGGGGTCCGGATGGATTTAAATCAGCTAGAAATCGTAGCATGATTCCTTCCTCATTCCGGAGCATATTATCTTTCTTGAAATCCAACGGGCACACGCGCAGATCAATACTCGATTAATGCAATTTAAGAAGATATCTACTCTCTGTAACCAGATTAAACCTTCTCAGCTCATATAGCTTGTGAATAAAATCAGGGAGCTATTCTGATTTACAAACACGAAGTAGGTTAGTCTGGGTGGATTTAAATCAACTAGGAATCGTAGCATAACCTCTTATCCCAGACCTATATCTTTCCTTTTTCCACGGGCACACGCGCAGATGTAGTACTCGAAACCTTCTCAGCTTATATAGCTTGTCGATAAAATCAGGGAGCTATTCTGATTTAAAAACGCAAAGTAGGTTAGTCTGGGTGGATTTAAATCAACTAGGAATCGTAGCATAACCTCTTATCCCAGACCTATGTCTTTCCTTTTTCCACGGGCACGCGCGCAGATTTAGTACTTGAAACCTTCTCAGCTTATATAGCTTGTCGATAAAATCAGGGAGCTATTCTGATTTAAAAACGCGAAGTAGTCCGGGTGGGTCTAAATCAACTAGGAATCGTAGCATAACCTCTTATCCCAGACCTATATCTTTCCTTTTTCCACGGGCACGCGCGCAGATTTAGTACTAGATACCTTCTCAGCTCATATAGCTTTGTCAATAAAATCAGGGAGCTATTCTGATTTAAACGCGAAGGAGTCCGGGTGGATTTATCATCACTAGGAATCGTAGCATGATTAACCACTTATTAGAGCTATCTTTTGGCCTTTATGTCAGTTCTCAAACTGCGGACAACGCGCAGTGAAACCTCACTCTGCATTCGTTCACAATTCACTGTTAGCAGCAAGCTCTGCTGTGCTTAGCCTTTGAGCTAAGCCTAGGTAGCCACTGCAGCAGCTAACTTGTCAACAACGCGGTTCCGGTGTAGGGTGTAGGGCTGTGAGCAGTGACGCCCTCGCCTGGCTCCACCCCCTGATATACGCTCGGCGTCTCGCGCAGACCAGCTCAGTCTATACAGAGCAACGGCAGCGTATCGCTGCCCTGAGCCGTGGAGCAGGGAGACGCTTGGCTCCTCCAGCCAGCTGACCAATCGCAGCGGCTGGCCATTTGACAGACGGAGAAAGGGCCTCCTAACACTTGAATCGTGTTATCAAAAGAGGTCTTTAATCAATAGGCTATTATCATAACGAACTCACAATCCTCAGATTATTGTCCTCTTAACACAGCGATGCTGTGTTCCTTCTTTTTCTTTCTCAGAATCGATACTCAGCTATGTCTTATAAACACATGCTTATATGGCAAAAACACTGCATTCACCTTGGTCAATGATAGTTCAGTTGCTTGTCAAAATAATATGTCAATCCTCACACGGCGCGTCAAATATGTAAGGAATTTAGATAGAAATATGGATTTTGATATCACTATTGATTCAATAAGTTAATATCAAAACCCCGGGGCACCACCACGTTCGTCAGTAATTTATATTACTTTAATAAGCAATTTATATTACTTTAATAAGTAATCTATTACCCCTGCCGTCGGTCACAGGAATCAGAATCAGTTCTAAAGGAAGGGAGATCTTTAATCGACTGATATTATTATAACAAGCACTGAACAAGTTTTAACTTCAAAACAGAATGCGTTTATTTAATCCATCAAATAGTAAAATCACAGTATTATGCATAACACCTTGTTCGATTGAGAGGTAAGGAGGAGAAAAGTGAAGAGGAAGGGAATAAGATATTCAAAGAAAGCCTAGTTTAAACCTAACCTAATTAAATACATATTCTAATTCAATAGGTGAGTATTCTAAGTTACTCTATCTTTACAGCACTCTCACAATAAGCAGAAAGACGTGTGGTCACTTTGCCTGACGTGGGGAGGCTGATCAAGCCGGCGGACTCCTCTCTCTGGCCTGACGCGGCCTGGGTTGTCATGGCGACGACGGGCGGCATGTCTGCTCTTGGACAGGCAGACGAGGGGGTCCCAGAGGCCGGCTGGCTGTTGGTTCAATTGTCTTTTAATGATCCTCTTGGTTAGAGGATCTCATCCCGTTGAAAAAGGGGGATCGCCCTTTAGTAATGGCAATTATAAAAGGGATCATCAAAAATGATTTAAGCTTCATCTATCAAAAATAAAGCAACAAAAGGTATCTAATCTCACTATACTTAGTTCGATGAGAGCCAGGTTTTCCTTGAAATCTGTTTGTCGAGTCAATACTGTTTGAATGGAGCTTGGTTGTCCACATGCCTGTTCTCGGGAAGCGGTCTCATGGTCATGGGACCTGACACGGCTTTCCTCCGTCAGGGCCAAGGGATCCAAAAATCATGTTAGTGGGTTGGTTATCAAGCCCAAAAAGCTCCTCAAATCAGACGCTTAATGTCCATCAGTGTTCTGTTGCTCTGCTGTCAAGTGACTGACTGCATATAAAATTGGCCAGACTATCACGCCTCTCGACTGGGTGGTAGTCATATCATCGCCTTCAAAAGCATGGCATCTTTTGAGGCCTAAAAGTATAGGACTACATTTTGAATTCTTGAGTTCTAAAAAGTCCTTGTGTTGTGTCCAAAGTTCTTCTTTCGTCTGCACAAGTCTGTTAGAGAGCAGCCAGCCACAGTTTTTATCTCCTCCTGTCAGGAGAAAGGGGCATGGCCCTTTTCTATTGCATTCAGATAAGGGTATGGGTTTAGAACTCAACTAAACTATTTCTCTTACAAGCATATTTATATTTCTTGACATCACTCTTGGTGTGATAAAGACAAGATATAGAGGGAAAAGAGAGGTAAATAGATAACTACATAGATAGATAGATATTATAGACATTGGTCTTGTTACACTGGATGGCCCACGAAAGATTTACGACTGTTTATCCAGGGGCTGGCGGCGAGAGAGACTTGTGCCTCTTTCCCTTAAAACTTATCACATGCTTAAAACATCTCATCAAATGACTTCATGGCCATGATACTTTCAGAATTACATCACACACATTATTCTGATTATTTTGAAATCAAACATGTGTGGTGTATCTTTATATTTAAGGAATAAACCAAAACTACTTCTGGAACACATATCTTTACCAAATCTTGTATACGTGTACGTAACACAAACATATCTAATGAAACCATGGGTTAATTAAATCACTTATCTTGGGTGAATTAAAAAGAGTTACCCTAGATTCGATAACATGTCAACACTGTTAGATCTATGGTAACAAATTAAATGATTGTCACACACACATTAACACATTATACATATACATTCCTTCTCGAGAAGTATGTAATACTAATTAACTTGACAAAGTATAGAATCATGAGGTTTGTTAATTCCATTTTGCCACACACAAAAAGACTCGTGGTCTTTTTGTGAATGTCTGCTGGCTCTTCTTAAAAAGGAATGTGAAGTGGTTTATAGCCTTTGACCCCCCACTTCCATTCGATGACCTTTGGTTTAAGGAGGAAGATGGGACCAAATAATACATTTACAAAGCATTATTAAACATACCCATGATTTATATAGATCAATGTGGGTTGCGATTCGGAGAATATTGATACCAAACACTCCATGAGTTGTACGTACAGTACACAAGTTCCTAAACTGTTTGCTGCCAGACTCAATGCCTGGGCATGACTGTTTTTCTTCAAGAGTCCTGTCCCGGGGTCCCGTCCGTGTGACCTGTGAACTAAATCTCCACCAACCGGACAGAACGGACATTGACGAAACACACTGTCAGCAGTTAGAAATCACTCCTTTGGTATTTCCAGACAGGCTGGCATCTTGGGCCCTTTTCGGCTCCCCCCCCCCAGATGCAAGGGCCAGAGGTCAATTCCTGTGACCTCTGGAGAGGAGAGATCTGTACATTAAATATTCAATATTTAATGAACGCCACCAGACGATTTTCGCTACACACCACTACAACAGAGTGTTGAGTTAGTTAGAAACCCCAGCAGGAGGAGTCTGTAAGCATCTAATCTTCACTTTGACTTTTACATGACGTGCAGGCGAATGGCAGATAAAGTATCTGTGTGTGAAAGGACAGGAACACACTGTCAGCTGAGTCTCTCTCAGGGGTCAAAGTTCACCGCTGACTGGCTGCTTGCTCATGATGTGAAGGATATGCTAATCTGTTCACTTCCTTTCTCTAAAGTGTCGAGTTCACTCAGGTTTCCTTTCATCAGACAAACAAAACATCAAGACACATTGTTTCAGGGCTGTCAATCAAACTCAAGTTCATCACATCAGCATTATGGCTGCTCTCTCTCTCTCTCTCTCTCTCTCTCTCTCTCTCTCTCTCTGTCTCTCCCTCTCTCTCTCTCTCTCTATCTATCTATCTATTAGGGATGCACGATATATCGGCAATCATATCGGTATCGGCCGATATTAGTCATTTTTTAATATATCGGCATTGGTCCAATGTTGCAATGCTAATATCGGTTACCGTCTTGGCCAAAATGTTCACATTGAGAGGAAACAATGTGATAGATCTATGATTTATGGACTTTTCCAAATGTTTTGGAAATAAAGAAATGCATTACTTTTTCAAATTCAGTCTTTATGTGTTTTTCAGCATGTGCAGATGTTTTAAATTATCATAGGAATTAGGTTTTATACAGATCATATCGACATCGGTAAATATCGGTTATTGGCCACAAGAGCAATGTTAATATCGGTTATCGTATCGGCCAAAATGTTCATATTGGTGCATCCCTACTATCTATCTATCTATCTATCTATCTATCTATCTATCTATCTATCTGTCTATCTGTCTATCTGTCTATCTGTCTATCTATCTATCTATCTATCTATCTATCTATCTATCTATCTATCTATCTATCTAAATTTGGCAATGTGGGCTCTGTTTGTTCTCTGTCCTCCGTTTCAATTTTGTCCCACTGATGATGTCATCAGTGATGTCATAAGGGGGCACACACACAACACAGGGAGGCATTGATGATGATCACTGATGATGCAGGGTTTCCTGCGTACATGTAAGCTGCTCAATAGGCTCACTGCCTCTGCCCAGCTTTTTATCATTTGTTTGCATCAGGCCCAGAATTGTTTTTCTCAACCTCTGTTTATATTTGTTCTTTAAGTCTGGATGATGGATTGTGTGATTTCCAGGAATGGGAAACCTTGGTCGTTTAAAATCTTGTTTAGTACCAATGTACATATATACATACAATACATTTTGTATAGTTGTAAACCCAACATGAGGTCTGCATCGTGTGGAACACTGACAAAAAACTCCACTTCCAAGACAAGCAAAGTGGAGAATGTGCGAGCAGCTGCAGCAGTTCACTCACACAGAGCAGGAATGTGTGAAGATGACTCAAACCTCACCTCAAGTCCTCCCAGACAGACGTGTGTTTAAAACCATTCTGTATTGTACCTGGAAAGCATCTAGTCTAGGGCTGCCACAAACGATTATTTTGATAGTCGACTAGTCACCGATTATTTTAACGATTAGTCGACTAATCGGATCATATCGCACAATTACTCAATCGCTCTGATTTAGCTATCATCAGCTTCTAAATTTAGCTTCAAGTTGTTTTAAGCATGTGCCAAATAAAAATAAAGACAATTAATGATGATAATTCACTCAAAAATAATATTTTCATGAACTTTAAAGTTTAGAGCATGTAGCAGCATATTTATTTCTGGCATCAATGTACTTGCATGTAATAAATGTAATATAGTGCAAATTGCAAAACTGCAAAATAGTACACATTAAATTGAAAACATATAGTGCAATGAAATATGTACTATCCATTGAATGAATAATGCAAAATAAAATTAGGGCACTACTACGTGGCATGGAAATGGAACCAAAAACTATTCACTGTGTATGCAACCAAAATATCAACAAAAATAAATTGTTTCAGTCTCCTCAGGCATCAAACACATTTTTAAATGTCGTAAGTAGAGTGCAAACTGTAAAATGAGGTTTCCAGTATTCCCGTCAGCAACACATGAGCTTAACGTTGCTATGAGATGACAACGTTACAGCAGGCTTTTAACGTTAATATCGTAAGCCAATAGCTAACGTTAGCAGCTAACGTTGCGGTTGCCAGTGAGCTAACAAGCTAATAAGCCTTCATCTGCATTCGCCACAACGTGCTTCCTTTTGAGATGCTCGTGCATCATACTCGTGCTGCCATGATAAGCGAGTTCAGCTTATTTAGCAGATTTTGCTCCCACACTTTGGACGTAGTATGAGGACGGCTAGACATTTTTTCTGTGGAGAAGCACTGGGAGCTGCTTGTTGTTTTTCCGGTCAGGGTGATGTCACGTTTTCCCCGGATGATGGGTACTGCGCATGTGCATCAAAGACAGGACGGAGACGCCTGGATGCCAAGCCAGCCAGTGAGGCCATCGCAGGCAGCAGCCTCGCGGAAACAAAACAAACGTTTTTTTCTTTTTTTCAGCTCCAAAAAAAACATGCGATTACGTCGACTACCAAATTCGTCGGCGACGATTTAAATCGTCGACGTAGTCGCGACTAGTCGACTAGTGCTGCAACTATCGATTCTTTTAGTAATCGAGTATTCTACCGAATAATCCATCGATTAATCGAGTAATCGGATAAGAACCCTTTTTTGTGTTTTCAAAGGCTTATCGTAAATATACACCAAAAAATAAGATAAATCTCTTCAAATAAACAACTACATTAGTTTCTTTCTTAGAAAAAACAACATTTTTATTTTTAAATTGCATAGAACTGGCAGTGGCACCATTCATCTTTTTCACCCGTCCTTACAAAGCTGTCCATAGTACGCTGTGATCCACTGAAAAAGAGGTGAAATAATAATTAATATTGATATTTATTAGGTAAGTTCATAACAAAACTGGAGAATGCGCATTTACACACCCTAGACCTGTTTGCCTATTATTGACACAAATATCAGAATAGCAAGATAACAGGTCAGGTGGTGTAATAATTGGAGCCTAAAATGCACCAATTAAATAGTTGTTTGCAATCATCATGAGAAGAGTCGACCGGTCTAGGGTGTGTAAATGTACATTCTCCACACACACACTCTTTCTCTCTCACACACACTCACTCTCTCTCACACACCAACAGGCTAGTGTGATCACACACACACACACACACACAACGTTGTTAAATTAGCCGCTAACGTTAATGTTAGGTTGAGCTTTGTATTTCTCACAGAAAACGGCAAGCCACATCACAAAAATGCAGCGTGAATGCAGTTACTAATAGTCATATTGGCAACGTGGCAAGCCAGCAGCACAACTACTACTAGTCTTAATATCAAGTAGCAATCATTAGCATACATTTACATTAGCGTTGTGTATAGTTAACGTTACGTTACCTTGCTCTGCTCGACGTAGATGCGCTGGTGGATGCGTAGACTGGATGTTTACGGTTCAGGTGCTGAAGCATTGATGAGGTACTGTTGTGATATGCAAGTATCGTCTTGCACGCCACTGAGTTTGTGTCCTTTTTCAGCGTGAAATGGTCCCACACTTAGACAGTTTCGGTCGCTTTGTCGGCCCTGGTTCTTCCCTTCCCGGCTCCTCCTGTCTGCTTTCTCCGCCGCCTCGTTCCATTTTGCGGGGTCCGTCTCTGGTCTGTCTGCGTGCGATCATGTGTTCTCACGTGTTTACACCGGAAGAGCGCTGTGCCACACCAGTAAGCGTCCGTGAGAAACAGTCTCTACTCTCTAAATGCCGTGTCGAGGCGAATCATTTTGGCCTCGATCATTTTAATTATTCGAGTTATTCGAGGTACTCGAGGAATCGTGACAGCCCTATAGTCGACTAATCGTGGCAGCCTTAATCTAGTCATGTGACAGTGCATCTAGTCATGTGACAGTGCTATAGTCATGTGACAGTGCATCTAGTCATGTGACAGTGCTATGGTCACGTGACAGTGCTATAGTCACGTGACAGTGCTATAGTCATGTGACAGTGCTATAGTCACGTGACAGTGCTATAGTCATGTGACAGTGCATCTAGTCATGTGACAGCGCTATAGTCATGTGACAGTGCTATAGTCATGTGACAGTGCATCTAGTCATGTGACAGTGCTATAGTCATGTGACAGTGCATCTAGTCATGTGACAGTGCTATAGTCACGTGACAGTGCTATAGTCATGTGACAGTGCATCTAGTCATGTGACAGTGCTATAGTCATGTGACAGTGCATCTAGTCATGTGACAGTGCTATAGTCATGTGACAGTGCTATAGTCATGTGACAGTGCTATAGTCACGTGACAGTGCTATAGTCATGTGACAGTGCTATAGTCACGTGACAGTGCTATAGTCATGTGACAGTGCTATAGTCATGTGACAGTGCATCTAGTCATGTGACAGTGCATCTAGTCACGTGACAGTGCTATAGTCACGTGACAGTGCTATAGTCACGTGACAGTGCTATTGTCACGTGACAGTGCTATAGTCATGTGACAGTGCTATAGTCATGTGACAGCGCTATAGTCATGTGACAGTGCTATAGTCATGTGACAGCACTATAGTCATGTGACAGTGCTATAGTCATGTGACAGCACTATAGTCATGTGACAGTGCTATAGTCATGTGACAGTGCTATAGTCACGTGACAGTGCTATAGTCACGTGACAGTGCTATAGTCACGTGACAGTGCTATAGTCATGTGACAGTGCATCTAGTCATGTGACAGTGCTATGTGCTATAGTCATGTGACAGTGCTATAGTCACGTGACAGTGCTATAGTCACGTGACAGTGCATCTAGTCATGTGACAGTGCTATAGTCATGTGACAGTGCTATAGTCACGTGACAGTGTTATAGTCATGTGACAGTGCTATAGTCATGTGACAGTGCTATAGTCATGTGACAGTGCTATAGTCACGTGACAGTGTTATAGTCATGTGACAGTGCTATAGTCATGTGACAGTGCTATAGTCATGTGACAGTGCATCTAGTCATGTGACAGTGCTATGTGCTATAGTCATGTGACAGTGCTATAGTCATGTGACCGTGCATCTAGTCATGTGACAGTGCTATAGTCATGTGACAGTGCTATAGTCATGTGACAGTGCTATAGTCATGTGACAGTGCATCTAGTCATGTGACAGTGCTATAGTCATGTGACAGTGCTATAGTCATGTGACAGTGCATCTAGTCATGTGACAGTGCATCTAGTCATGTGACAGTGCTATAGTCATGTGACAGTGCTATAGTCATGTGACAGTGCATCTAGTCATGTGACAGTGCTATAGTCACGTGACAGTGCTATAGTCATGTGACAGTGCATCTAGTCATGTGACAGTGCTATAGTCACGTGACAGTGCATCTAGTCATGTGACAGTGCTATAGTCACGTGACAGTGCTATAGTCATGTGACAGTGCTATAGGGGAAACTCTTCTTATAAAACAGAGTCCAGGCTTTCAGATTTGGAAACTCTCCATCATTTCAGACAATATTTCTGCCGTAGCGTTTCTTCATCTTCTTGCTAAATGATAAAGTGTTGGATTGTACATTCTGGACCTTTTACACACGTGTGTTTGTGTCACCAGTGATTTCTGCTAATGTCATCATGTCACCGAGTTCACTGTTCATTTCACTCTAGAAGACTAGAACAGTCGAGCTTAGACAATTATATAACTGTAAATAAAAAATAATAATTATGCAGCTACACCAGGAAGATCAAAGTAAAAAAAAAACATGTATATTGATTCATGGCATATAGACAAACACACCAATATCTTTCATGGTATTTACATGAGCACATTGTACACGCCCCTCAAAGAGAGTGCAAAGGGACATGTATAAATCAAGATCACAATGACACAATAGATGTGACAACAT
>NW_028152184.1:342500-367500 GCF_964638095.1 Poromitra crassiceps
AAAGGGGCGGGACTGTTAAAAAATCTGATGGGTTTTATTGGTTAGAAATGTATATTCACGGCACGCCTATAGCATGATGTCACCACCAGAGATTTTCCACAAAGTCAAAGTAATGAGAGTTCATTTTAGTGTTGATTTTATTTTTATTATTTCTAGCTATTTCTTTTAGCTATTTGTAGCAATAGTTTTTGTTATCTCTTTTAATGTTTTGTACCTTATTATTAGCTTTTTTTATTTGTTTTAATCCATTTTAGTTGTATTTTTTTAACCCGCCTCTATTATTATCTTGCCTGCCTTTTTCCTTATTTTTTTTGCATCTTTCCAAGTTTTTTGTTGAAGTTTCCTTAGTTTTGTGTGTGTGTGTGTGTGTGTGTGTGTGTGTGTGTGTGTGTGTGTGTGTGTGTGTGTGTGTGTGTGTGTGTGTGTGTGGGTGTGTGTGTGTGTGGGGGGGGGGGGGTGTTGTTATTGTGAAATTGCAGCAACAGCAGTATTAGTGAGAAGGAATGAGGTCAAGCTGGTAAACAAATGCAACTGCAGGATGGAGGCCACAGGTTGGAGTTATGCTGGAGGGAAAGAGAAACATGTCTGGGCACAATAGCTGATATTGAAGTCTCAGAGGAAGAAGCTGTTAAAGTACACACACATGTTTTGACTGCCAGTGGTTTCAATGGGAGTGATACTGTAGCTTCCAGGGCTGCACAGTTAATCCAATCGCAATATGGTCAAGTGCAATATCCACATCACAGGAGCTGCAATAGAGACACTGCGGAGCGCGTTGTCATTCAGAAACCACGTCCAAAACGGGGGGGGGACACAAACCCCCCCCAATCCTGGCGTTCTCCTATGTCGCGTGCATGGTCGTGTGTTGCACACAAAGATCATATATACGGAAGATGAACACTCCAACTTACTTCCTTGACAGCGAGATCCACAGTTTTCTTCTTGCCAATTCTCAATGGCTTCCTTGTTTTGCTCGGGAGTACAAAAAAACTTTAATAGGCGATTTTTTACATTTGTTGTGTGCGCAGCCCACCACACAACAGCTTTTAGCTACGTTTAATTCAAGGAAAAATTACGCTGGTGTATGGGAGTGAATAGAGAGCTTTCCCCCGTGATGGGCGTGGTCTATTTCAACGCAGTGTCTCTATGATTTGATCAAGTTAAAATGTGTCACAACTAGTGCTGCAACTATCGATTCTTTTAGTAATCGAGTATTCTACCGAATAATCCATCGATTAATCGAGTAATCGGATAAGAACCCTTTTTTGTGTTTTCAAAGGCTTATCGTAAATATACACCAAAAAATAAGATAAATCTCTTCAAATAAACAACTACATTAGTTTCTTTCTTAGAAAAAACAACATTTTTATTTTTAAATTGCATAGAACTGGCAGTGGCACCATTCATCTTTTTCACCCGTCCTTACAAAGCTGTCCATAGTACGCTGTGATCCGCTGAAAAAGAGGTGAAATAATAATTAATATTGATATTTATTAGGTAAGTTCATAACAAAACTGGAGAATGCGCATTTACACACCCTAGACCTGTTTGCCTATTATTGACACAAATATCAGAATAGCAAGATAACAGGTCAGGTGGTGTAATAATTGGAGCCTAAAATGCACCAATTAAATAGTTGTTTGCAATCATCATGAGAAGAGTCGACCGGTCTGGGTGTGTAAATGTACATTCTCCACACACACACTCTTTCTCTCTCACACACACTCACTCTCTCTCACACACCAACAGGCTAGTGTGATCACACACACACACACACACACACACACACACACACACACACACACACAACGCTGTTAAATTAGCCGCTAACGTTAATGTTAGGTTGAGCTTTGTATTTCTCACAGAAAACGGCAAGCCACATCACAAAAATGCAGCGTGAATGCAGTTACTAATAGTCATATTGGCAACGTGGCAAGCCAGCAGCACAACTACTACTAGTCTTAATATCAAGTAGCAATCATTAGCATACATTTACATTAGCGTTGTGTATAGTTAACGTTACGTTACCTTGCTCCGCTCGACGTAGATGCGCTGGTGGATGCGTAGACTGGATGTTTACGGTTCAGGTGCTGAAGCATTGACGAGGTACTGTTGTGATATGCAAGTATCGTTACAGTACTTGCACACCACTGAGTTTGTGTCCTTTTTCAGCGTGAAATGATCCCACACTTTAGACAGTTTCGGTCGCTTTTTCGGCCCTGGTTCTTCCCTTCCCGGCTCCTCCTGTCTGCTTTCTCCGCCGCCTCGTTCCATTTTGCGGGGTCCGCTCGCTATAGCTGCTCTCTGGTCTGTCTGCGATCATGTGTCCTCACGTGTTTACACCGGAAGAGCGCTGTGCCACACCAGTAAGCGTCCGTGAGAAACACAGTCTCTAAATGCCGTGTCGAGGCGAATCATTTTGGCCTCGATCATTTTAATTATTCGAGTTATTCGAGGTACTCGAGGAATCGTGACAGCTCTAGTCACAACATAGCATTAAATGAAGCATTGTGGTCTCGCCAGGCATAAGGCAACATGCTTTCTTTGGTACAGGCCTCACAAAATCACTTTTTTCCACCAGTGAAAATGAAATACAAAAATGAGCAGTCCCATTAAAATCGCAATATCTGTCAGTATAATCACAATATGATTTTTTTTTGGCATATCGTGCAGCCCTAATAGCCTCCCACTGCAGCACTAGAGAATGAGTAGTCTCGCTGGCCAGCCTCCTCTCCCTTCCGTCCGAGGAGTCTGGCGCCGCAGGTCTCCATAACTGGGATAAACCCTCCCCTGCTCTACTCTGCTCTCCCATTGGAGCGACTGTTTCGGTGGCAGCCGGATGTCCGCTCCCGGCTTATTACAAAGTCTGTCATTGGCTCCGACCATGTCAATCAGAGCGGCTTCCGCTCCCTCCTCCCTGTGTCTCGCTGTAAATAGTGCCCTGCCGCCTCAGGGAAAACAACAACGCTAACTAGCTAGCAAGCTAACGGCAGAAACCTACACGCTAGCTCGTTGCTACACGCAGAAAACGGCAAGTTGGATTGTTTGAAACTATTTTCCAAGGGCACTGCCGATTCCAAGGAATCACAGGCAGGCTATATGCTTTTTAGTTAAACTGGTCATAACTTTTAATTAAACTGGGGCCATGCTAATCCAGTTTCAATCATCTGAATTTAACTAAAATTAAATATGAAATGAAAAGGCAGACTTCTCTTAAATTACAGGCAGAGCATATGCTTCAGCTTGTTAAACAAGTAAAACTGGTCAGGCTAATCCAGTTTCAATAATCTGAATTTAACTGAAATGAAATATGGATTTTTTTTTTTTTTTTTAGGCCAATGTCCGCGACCCAATCAAAACGGCCCCGCGACCCAAAGGTGGGTCGCGGGGCCGTTTTGATTGGGTCGCCCACCAGTTGAGAAACGCTGCTCTAGAGAGAGAGTGGCGTCAGCGGAGGACCAAAATGCGAGACTCATTAGCCAATGAACAGCCAGGAATGGGTCTCGCGCTACTTTTGCATGCTAAAATAAAGCTGATAATGTACACTTTGATTCAAGAAAAAAAAACTTTCAGAGTACAACACAAACTGTCCATTTTGCAGCAACTCGACAGTGCTGCTTAATCCAGGACCGTTTACTTCCTGGAACTCTTGAGAGTAAAAAACTGGTCCATTGGAGTGATTGGAGATGTGGCAACTATTCTTACTGGGCTCTGGTACAGGGCTCTGGTACTGGGCTCTGGTACTGGGCTCTGGTACTGGGCTCTGGTACAGGGCTCTGGTACAGGGCTCTGGTACTGGGCTCTGGTACAGGGCTCTGGTACAGGGCTCTGGTACTGGGCTCTGGTACTGGGCTCTGGTACAGGGCTCTGGTACTGGGCTCTGGTACTGGGCTCTGGTACTGGGCTCTGGTACAGGGCTCTGGTACAGGGCTCTGGTACTGGGCTCTGGTACTGGGCTCTGGTACAGGGCTCTGGTACAGGGCTCTGGTACTGGGCTCTGGTACTGACCCTCCATAACTAACAATCACAACAACATGACTGTCTATCTTTTCACTCTCAACCATCAGCTATCTACAGCTGTGGCAAGCCACTGTGACCACAGTATAACTCTCTCTCTTTCTCTCTCGCTCTCTCTCTGTTTCTGCCCTCCCTCCCTCTCTCTCTCTCTCTCTCTCTGTGTTTCTGCCCTCCCTCTCTCTCTCTCTCTCTCTCTCTCTCCCTCTCTCTCTCTCTCTCTCTCCCTCTCTCTCTCTCTTTCCCTCCCTCCCTCCCTCTCTCTCTCTCTCTCTCTCTCTCTGTCTGACTGGTATGACATGGCATGGGTGGTGCCTTCTCCTTCTCTTTGATGTGCCAAAGGGCGGTGCTCTCCTCCATAGCAGGGAATGGAAACAATGTGGAGCAACAGAAGGGCCTTGTGCTCCGCTCTTACCAGCCTCCCAACATCTCTAATAATCACAATCACATGTGTTTCAGTTGTAAATCTTCAAGGTAAAATCTCCAACCTGCCAAATCACTGGCTACAACTTTCTGACCTTGATTTTTGTCACTTTTATGCTGATTTCATCTGTTTTAAAGCACTTTGTAGCTGTTTTGAAAGCTGCTATATACTGTAGTAGTAGCGCTGGACATTTCAAGCTAAAATAGTAAAATCACTGGGAGCTAGTGGACGATTCTTCGAAGATCACTCCCCCTCCCCACAGCACGAACAAGGCTAGCCATACTGACGTTGACGTTAGCATAGTTTTCAGACCTTAGTCGAGATGGCCCAGTAGACACAACACAAGCTGTTTCTCAAGGATCCTCAAACAGCTGAATTTCAAGAATGCTACGTCACCAAGGCCACCGAATTACTGTTCCAATCTTCACATTCTACAAAGGACTGTGTCCTCAGTAGAGAGGATGCATATGTGTATCTTCAGCGCACATAAAGTACCCACAATTCTTTGCGCACAAATTGCCGGGTCTTTGAAAAAGGGCGGGCATCGTAAATTAATTATCATCACTTGCCAGCAAACATTTTAATGCCATATTGTTGATTAATAAGCTAGAAACTTCAGTAATGTTGGGCTAACTGAGCTGTCATGGCTAGGTTTGTTAGCTGGCCTGCTAAGCTAACTAGCTAGCTATCTTTGTCAACTTCCTTTGTTGTGTTTTGGAAGCTACTTTTGGACGATGATGCAATCACACACACTCACTAGCCTGTTCCAAAATGTTGACTCTTTGAATGTGAGGAAGGACTCTTGCCTGCCCCCTGGAGGACTCTGTAGAATCATGATAGATGCTGATGTAGTCAATGACGATTAAAACCCAAAGAAAACACACTTTAGGCAGGAAAGAGCACAGCCGTGTGGTAAAAACTGTTTAGCAGCTTACAGTTCAGAGGCAAAGCTGTTTCTGTAGATGGAACGTTTGGGGGGGGCAAAGGGTGTGCAGCAGCCTGAAGTGTTTTGGCAGAGCAAATGTTTTTTTAATTTATTTTTTCATTGTTGTTACTGCTGCCAGCATGGGTGAGGCGACTGGCAAGTTTGACTTTGATCCTGATGTGACGTGACTCAAGGCTGACGACATGCACCTTCCACTCTGAAATAGGTTTGTCAAAAGTATCGATAGTAGGGGTGGGGGAAAAAATCGATTCACCTAAGATTCGCGATTTTTAATGTCATGATTTTTTGAATCGATCTTTAATTCCAGAATCGATAATCGCAAAAAATTTTTTTTTTTTTTTTTTTTTTTTTTGGGTGCTTGCAGTCAGGCCACTCACTGAACAGCAGGCCAGGCGCCGCCTACTGGTTTACTAGTGGTTTTATTAGTTTATTAGTTAGTCTGAAGTAATAATTAAACTTCAGGGTTAAAGTGGGTGCTGCATCTCATTGTAAAATTGGACTTCAAACGGCCCAAATCTGGCTTCAAACGGCCCAAATTGGGCTTCAAACGGCCCAAATTTCACGCGCGTCGGCCCATATCGGCCTGGCCTGCTTGGTATCTAATGCCCGGCCTGAATTATGATGCCAGTCTGCCCCTGTTTTTAACTATATCGCCCAGCCCTACTCATGATATATAATATACAGTCTCTAGTGTATGATTCAACTTTTCCCATGTTCTAATCTAGTGTAAAAAAGCAAACAAACTGAAAAAATAAAAGAAAAAAATAAACAAAAATCGCAATAAATCATAATATCGAATCGCAATAATCGTAGAATCGCAATACTTAAGAATCGCAATATAAATCGAATTGGCACCCAAGAATCGTGATAGTATCGAATCGGGAGAAAAGTGAATCGCCACAGCCCTAATCGATAGTATCATTAAGTATCAATACTGACATTTTCAAATGGATACAATGCTCATTTGCAACAGGTATCAATTATAAGTATCGATACTAAAAAATAACGGATACAATGCACTGTTTTATCGATACCGCAGTGCTCTCTTCATGAAAAATCAAACATATCATACTGATTTTTCCCTCCCTATCATTCTTGCTTCACGCAGCTAAAATGTTGTGATAGGCTGATGACGCGAGCAGGGCTAATCTGCTGTGTTGTGATAGGCTGATGACGAGAGCAGGGCTAATCTGCTTTGTTGTGATAGGCTGATGACGCGAGCAGGGCTAATCTGCTGTGTTGTGTTAGGCTGATGACGAGAGCAGGGCTAATCTGCTGTGTTGTGATAGGCTGATGACGAGAGCAGGGCTAATCTGCTGTGTTTTGATAGGCTGATGACGAGAGCAGGGCTAATCTGCTGTGTTGTGATAGGCTGATGACAAGAGCAGGGCTATCTGCAGTGTTCTGCGTGGCTGATGACTAGGGATGTCACGATACTAGAATTTCTACTTCGATACAGATACCCAGGAAAATATCGATACTCGATACCATTTCCGATACCACGGGAAGGGGGGGATGATGAGACATCAAGAAGCATAAAAATAAAGTTAGACAGATGGACGCACAGATGCACACTTCTCCATAATCTAGACCTGATCAAACTTTGAATTTAGACAGCAGATTAGCCCTGCTCTAGCCACCAGAACACGTTTAGCTTGTTGAAGCAACAGATACCCACCAATGATAGGAAGGGAAAAATCTGTGATTTTTCATTAAAAGAAAGCACTGATGGTATCAAAACTGTTGCAAATGAGTATTGTATCCATTTAAAAAAAAATGGTACTTTCGATACTATTGATACCTGTTGCAAATGAGTATTGTATCCGATTCAAATTTTCAGGATTGATACTTTTCGATACTTTTGAGAACCCTACTGATGACTAGAGCAGGGCTAATCTGCTGTGTTGTGATAGGCTGATGACTAGAGCAGGGCTAATCTGCTGTGTTGTGATAGGCTGATGACGAGAGCAGGACTAATCTGCTGTGTTGTGATAGGCTGATGACTAGAGCAGGGCTAATCTGCTGTGTTGTGATAGGCTGATGACTAGAGCAGGGCTAATCTGCTGGAGAACGCCAGGATTGGGGGGAAGTTTTTGTTTCCCCCCGTTTTGGGCGTGTTTTCTGAATGATGACGCGCTCCACAGTAGGGGTGCACCGATCACGTTTTTTGCCACCGATCACCGATTGCCGATCACCTATGAGAAATATCTGCCCAACCGATCATCGACCGATCACCGATTACCGATTACCGATCACCGATATATATATATATATTTATTTTATATTTTGTAGGCTAAAGGAAACTGCCAACATGAGACAGATGGGAGTTCAACCGTTTAGTTGTCAGTTCTCTTCAGTACAGTACAGCAGTATAGGCTTTTTACAGCATTATGACAGGAATAGTAGGATTGTGTGTGGTCTGGAAAAAGGAGGCAATAAAATATACAAACAGGTCAGTAACCAAGCTTGCTGTTATATAGGCCAATTATAGTGATAATTAACAACTAATAATATATAAATGATAATTAGGTAAACTGTAAGTCAGTTACTCTTAAACACCAGTCTTGAACCATGACTAAAGCCAAAGAGCTCCCACTCATAGAACCGGGGTTATGCACAATAACCGTCATACATTGGGATCCGCATCGAACGAACATCAAAACAACCCGCCCATCGAGGCCGAGTTACAGTGTTATAATTAGCAGCACTATGAGTGCGATCTACATAATGGTGACAGGGTTACATGACGGGAGAAACAACAGAATCACAAGCTACACACGAGCTAAACTCCATCTGAGTAGTGGCATTAATTAGCGCATCCGTCTGAATGGAGCGCACATCCACATAGCAGCACACTTTCGCTTCCTTCAAAGTGCCCGCGGGAACATCAATGCTTGCGTGGAAATTGTCTGTGTGTGCGCGTGCACTACCCCGACTACCACGTTAATCTGGGACTTTAATACACACGGATTTAACAGCATGCAAATGCCTCGGTAGGCGGGAGGACTGGAGGTAACTTCTCTGCTGAGTCTGCTGTAATCACCAGCTGATTTGTGTGATTCAAAGACGCAAGAGGTGTGTTGACAGTCTGGTGCGGTGTGTGCATGGAGGTGAGTACACTGATGAAAGCAAAGCGTGTGCTTTGCAACACAATGATATAAACGTTAGAGCACAATATGAAAGTTAAACGATAGACATTGAAGACATGAAAATGGGCTGCCTCATGTTTCTCACGTGCAGCATGATCGGCTATGCGATCGGCAAAATTAAAGGAATATCGGAAACAGCAGATCACATATTTGAGGTCCAAATCGGCCGATACAGATTGCGTGCAGATCGATCGGTGCACCCCTACTCCACAGTGTCTCTATACGTATTGTCACACACATATTGCTCCATGCCTAATAAATTATCCCTTTTATAATTTAGTACTGTCTTGACATTTTAGCAAATAATATGCATGCAAGACTTGTCCTTTCCCAGCGAGGTTAATATGAACCCAAACAAGCACAATATTTAATATATCATGCTAATTGCTAACGGCACAGTAAAAAAATGATTTGCTTTGGGAATTGATGAAAGCGGATGTGATGTGAGATCAAAGTCAGAATTCTGAGTTGTGTCTTCATAAACTTGCAGCAGCTTGTGTTGAATAGAGACGTCATCTCAGCTGTTGTCTCCACAGAGATCTAACGTCCAGAGCTTCTGTACTGTCATCACACCCTCAGCACAATGGTGCCCTCACATGTCCTACACTGATTCTCTCTCTCGATCTCTCTCTCTCTCTCTCTCTCTCGATCTCTCTCTCTCTCGCTCTCTCTTTAAACCTAAATATAGATTGAGGCATGGGACAACTGTCATGTCAATTAACTGCGGGTTTCCTTTTCTTACACGTTGCATCACCCAGCGTTCTCTCCTCTCCCACCTCTCTCTACACCTCTCTGTTTACACCCCCCCCCCCCGTCAGGTTAGAAGGAAGAGTCATTTCCTGCGACCTCACACACTGCTGTTGACAGTGGCTGGACCCCCCAATTTCCAGAAATTACAAAGTGCATTACAAACTCCCGTAAAAGTGGAGTTTCCCTTTAAATAAAGGATTTGGATGCATTTATTCATCTAGTATATTTATGTTAATATAGTCTATAGGCTATCTTTATTCCAGTGATGTTGTCATTAATAATAATAATACTGAGTAGGGCTTTTCATTATTGAAGAACAGACAACAGGATTACTGAACATACTTACACTTGTTGCTGTCTTGGCTGTATTTCTCCACTCTGGCAACAAAGCACTTTCTCCGATCAGATAACTGCCAATTGGTGAGTGGAAAGTTTCCATCACATGACATGGAAAAGAATATGCCACACAATTATGATGATTTAAAAACTAACATTGCATTTATTTCACATCACATCATTTTTACAAGCTAAAGAAAATAAATTAGATTATATTGTATCGTGATGAAACACCCCTATCGCTATTTACACCCCTATCGCTGATGTGACAAAAGTGGCGTTGAGGTCTTAAAATATATCAAAAAAGGTCTTTAAAAAGGTATTGAATTTAACTTCAGGATTCCTGCATATACCCTGTACCAAGCAACTGTACATAAGACTGTCCTGTACCAAGGTACTGTACATAAGACTGTCCTGTACCAAGCTACTGTACATAAGACTGTCCTGTACCAAGCTACTGTACATAAGACTGTCCTGTACCAAGCTACTGTACATAAGACTGTCTGTACCAAGCTACTGTACATAAGACTGTCCTGTACCAAGCTACTGTACATAAGACTGTCTGTACCAAGCTACTGTACATAAGACTGTCCTGTACCGAGCTACTGTACATAAGACTGTCTGTACCAAGCTACTGTACATAAGACTGTCCTGTACCGAGCTACTGTACATAAGACTGTCCTGTACCAAGCTACTGTACATAAGACTGTCCTGTACCAAGCTACTGTACATAAGACTGTCCTGTACCAAGCTACTGTACATAAGACTGACCTGTACCAAGTTACTGTACATAAGACTGTCCTTGACAGATTGCACAGTTTAAAACCGTCAACCCTAGGATGACTTTCACTCATCCCTACTGTAGCATTACACACACACACACACACACACACACACACACACACACACACACACACACACACACACACACACACCCACACACACACACACTGCGTGGCATTCCTTGGTTTGGAGGCGGGGCTGAATTCCTGGTCAGGATTCAAACAGCTGTTGGATGGTTTGACTGACTCCCTCCCACTGACCAGTGATCAGGATCATAGTCTCAGTTATTTATGGTAATAATTGGTAATCCAAGTTGTGACCAGGTTAACTTTGCTCAAGTCCCAGGTCTCAGTCTTAAGCCTGTCAGTCTAAATTTAGATTACCAAGTCAAATCCAAGTCTGTCATTAATGTCACTGTCAAGCTTAAATGTAGAACTTCAAGTAATATAGGAAATATCTGAAAGAAAACTAGAGTTCCATGACTTTTCAATGCAATATGTTTTTTTATAGGATCAAACTTGGTAAGAATCCCGTGAGTTTGAGTTCTATAATCATTCAATTCAATCATTCCAAATCTTACAAATTCAGAAAACAGAATTTAAATTCACTCGTCTGCTGGAACAAATCTGCTCATTTTCAATCTAAGTCATTTCCACAAACACAAGATCTCAAGTCAAGACTTTAGAAACCTTTTCAAGTCAAGTCAAGTCCCAAGTCACCAGAACCGTAGGTCATGTTCTGCCCCCAAGGCCAGTGGGATCCATAATAACGGGGAGTTGACTGAGTGACTGAATGTAAGTGCTGCAGGCGAGTGATCTGTCGGAGCGGTGCGAGAGTGCAGTCCGCACTCCGCACGGCTAAATAATGTATTTTACGGGACAAATCTGAAACCTACTGGTCACATTTCAATAACAGTCCTTGTACAAACACAATATGAGGCTATTTACACCTGGCATTAACATGTGTTTTCTGCTATCAGATTGCAATCAGATACTTGACCACATTAACCTGATTTCATTAACACCTGGCGTTAACATGGATTTTCTGCCATCAGATTGCAATCTGATTGCAGAAATGGTTGTCCTCTCAATCCGCATAAAGTTGCTGTATCCAGATTGAGAGGACACATTGCATTTACACTTGTGTTCAATGTGTACACAATGCATCCCTGACCACCTCCGGAGGTGGTTTGGTCGTTCAGATTGCAATCCTTCTTCAATGCGTGTTGGGGGTGTTTACACCTGTACTTTCAAGGGATAAAGCACAATCTGATTGCAATCTGATGACAGAAAACACATGGTAATGCCAGGTGTAAATGGCCTCTCTAATATAATATAATATAATATAATATAATATAATATAATATAATATAATATAATATAATATAACAGTAATATACAGCAATATATAGCTCTGTGGAGTGCGTACTCACTGGCTGGCTTACTGCGCGAGTAGAGGAGCAGAGGACCGGGCGGTGGGCTGCCTCCGTGTGGACAGTCGTTTCCAAGTCGAGGCAGAGTGCTGGCTGCCCTTTGAAGCGTTCCACAGTAAATAACGATATTCCTGGAATGCAAGTTAACGAGCCAATTACATGTCCTTTTGCTTTCTATGAAGACATTACCGTTCATTTGATTCTGTATGTTACATACTTATTGGCCAAGTATATTAACATTTAGGGGACATTCACACCAAAAGCGTTTTTGGAGCTGCCAGCACCTTTCTGCAATTCATTCTCTATGTAAGGACGCGCTAAACGTGCTCCTCTTTCAAGGAAGGAACGCACGTGGCGTTTAGCGCTGGTGGCGTCTTTTGTTTTTGGCGGAGCGCTCTGGGCGTTTTTAAGCTGAAAAAAGTTGAACATTTGGAGGAAAAGCGTGCTGCTCGTCTTTTCACTCCTCCTACATGTTCTCCTCCCAGAGGGATCCTCAACCTCCGCTGCTGCCAGAATTGGCAATAATCTGGCTTTCATGTTGTCAGTGAACAACATGAAACAGACAAAACCAGCTGGGTACCGTCCGTGTGGTCGTTGTGTCCTAAACTGTACTGCAGGGGAAAACTAAACCAAGCGCAAAAAAAACGCTCCGTGTGCTGTGTTTTGTGCACAATGGAAGTGCTCTCAACATGATTTCCATACCGTTCTAACTGAAAAAAGCACGTTGTGTGTGAATGCCGCCTCAGGGGTGAGAAAAGTCTGCCCATGTGGGCAGCCATGTTGCCTGCTCAATTTTCTCCTAGCCATGAAGATTGATTGACAGCTGTCATGTCATGATAGTATTGGTTGAAATAGGGTAGAAATGTCATAGTACTACCATATCATTATGAATGAACTCAGCATGGTTGACTTTTGATGTGAAAATGCAAATACATTAGATTTTTGTGTGTGTATATGCAGTATGCATTGTTAAATAGGTGCACACTGACTGTATCACCAGGGGTGTGATCTAAAATAGAAAAACAAGTCATTTAAATTTCAGGTCCACTTTAAGGAATTGTGTTCACTTCTTCTAAGTGAATTAATGGTGAATTTAACAATTTGTCCGTTTTCTGTGAACCCTGGACGTCCCTCAAGGGCCCCTAACAGTCCCCGGACCCCATGTTGAGAACCACTGCTTTAGACCTATTCTGAGCTCCATACATAGAAACCTGCCTTGGCTGTTAGAGTTTCCGGTGGTATTATCTCTCTCTCTCTCTCCCTCACTGGGAAAAATGCCAAACCATCTTCACCCTAAAAAGGAGAGAAATGTTCCCTGTTTGTTGAGGGAAATGAATCAGTTTCCTTCTTTTGTTACGGCCGTTTCCAAAGCAGCTTCAGCTGTAGAGCATTTGATATCATGGAGTGAAAATCCAACATCATGTTTTGTTCTCACATCTCTAATTCTTGCACACTGTTTTAGGTTATTTCTAAGTCTCTCCTGTCTTAGCTCAGTCAGGACTGTTTCCTCTGGGCTCATATTTCAGAGTCTCCAGTTGCACTTTTGTCTCTATCTCCAGGTCGCCAGTTTCACACAGTATTCAGTTCATATGTCTGTCGAGGGCTTTGTTTCACACAGTATTCAGTTCATATGTCTGTCGAGGGCTTTGTTTCACACAGTATTCAGTTCATATGTCTGTCGAGGGCTTTGTTTCACACAGTATTCAGTTCATATGTCTGTCGAGGGCTTTGTTTCACACAGTATTCAGTTCATATGTCTGTCGAGGGCTTTGTTTCACACAGTATTCAGGTCATATGTCTGTCGAGGGCTTTGTTTCACACAGTATTCAGTTCATATGTCTGTCGAGGGCTTTGTTTCACACAGTATTCAGCTCATATGTCTGTCGAGGGCTTTGTTTCACACAGTATTCAGTTCATATGTCTGTCGAGGGCTTTGTTTCACACAGTATTCAGTTCATATGTCTGTCGAGGGCTTTGTTTCACACAGTATTCAGTTCATATGTCTGTCGAGGGCTTTGTTTCACACAGTATTCAGTTCATATGTCTGTCGAGGGCTTTGTTTCACACAGTATTCAGTAGGGGTGGGGGAAAAAATCGATTCACCTAAGTATCGCGATTTTTAATGTCACGATTTTTTGGATCGATCTTTTATTCCAGAATCGATAATCGCAAATTAAAAAAAAAAAAAAAAAAAAAAAAAAAAAAAAATTTTTTTTTTTTTTTTTTGGGTGCTTGCAGTCAGGCCACTCACTGAACAGCAGGCCAGGCGCCGCCTACTGGTTTACTAGTGGTTTTATTACTTTATTAGTTAGTCTGAAGTAATAATTACACTTCAGGGTTAAAGTGGGTGCATCTCATTGTAAAATTGGACCCAAATCTGGCTTCAAACGGCCCAAATTTCACGCGCGTTGGCCCATATCGGCCTGGCCTGCTTGGTATCTAATGCCCGGCCTGAATTATGATCCCAGTCCGCCCCTGTTTTTAACTATATCGCCCAGCCCTACTCATGATATATAATATACAGTCTCTAGTGTATGATTCAACTTTTCCCATGTTCTAATCTAGTGTAAAAAAGCAAACAAACTGAAAAAATAAAAGAAAAAAATAAACAAAAATCGCAATAAATCGTAATATCGAATCGCAATAATCGTAGAATCGCAATAATCGTGAATCGCAATATATATCGAATCGGCACCAAAGTATCGTGATAGTATCGAATCGGGAGATAAGTGAATCGGCACAGCCCTAGTATTCAGTTCATATGTCTGTCGAGGGCTTTGTTTCACACAGTATTCAGGTCATATGTCTGTCGAGGGCTTTGTTTCACACAGTATTCAGGTCATATGTCTGTCGAGGGCTTTGTTTCACACAGTATTCAGTTCATGTCTGTCGAGGGCTTTGTTTCACACAGTATTCAGGTCATATGTCTGTCGAGGGCTTTGTTTCACACAGTATTCAGTTCATATGTCTGTCGAGGGCTTTGTTTCACACAGTATTCAGTTCATGTCTGTCGAGGGCTTTGTTTCACACAGTATTCAGGTCATATGTCTGTCGAGGGCTTTGTTTCACACAGTATTCAGTTCATATGTCTGTCGAGGGCTTTGTTTCACACAGTATTCAGTTCATATGTCTGTCGAGGGCTTTGTTTCACACAGTATTCAGTTCATATGTCTGTCGAGGGCTTTGTTTCACACAGTATTCAGTTCATATGTCTGTCGAGGGCTTTGTTTCACACAGTATTCAGTTCATATGTCTGTCGAGGGCTTTGTTTCACAGAGTATTCAGTTCATATGTCTGTCGAGGGCTTTGTTTCACACAGTATTCAGTTCATATGTCTGTCGAGGGCTTTGTTTCACACAGTATTCAGTTCATATGTCTGTCGAGGGCTTTGTTTCACACAGTATTCAGCTCATATGTCTGTCGAGGGCTTTGTTTCACACAGTATTCAGTTCATATGTCTGTCGAGGGCTTTGTTTCACACAGTATTCAGTTCATATGTCTGTCGAGGGCTTTGTTTCACACAGTATTCAGTTCATATGTCTGTCGAGGGCTTTGTTTCACACAGTATTCAGTTCATATGTCTGTCGAGGGCTTTGTTTCACACAGTATTCAGTTCATATGTCTGTCGAGGGCTTTGTTTCACACAGTATTCAGTTCATATGTCTGTCGAGGGCTTTGTTTCACACAGTATTCAGTTCATATGTCTGTCGAGGGCTTTGTTTCACACAGTATTCAGTTCATATGTCTGTCGAGGGCTTTGTTTCACACAGTATTCAGTTCATATGTCTGTCGAGGGCTTTGTTTCACACAGTATTCAGTTCATATGTCTGTCGAGGGCTTTGTTTCACACAGTATTCAGTTCATATGTCTGTCGAGGGCTTTGTTTCACACAGTATTCAGTTCATATGTCTGTCGAGGGCTTTGTTTCACACAGTATTCAGTTCATATGTCTGTCGAGGGCTTTGTTTCACACAGTATTCAGTTGATATGTCTGTCGAGGGCTTTGTTTCACACAGTATCCAGTTCATATGTCTGTCGAGGGCTTTGTTTCACACAGTATTCAGTTCATATGTCTGTCGAGGGCTTTGTTTCACACAGTATTCAGGTCATATGTCATATGAGGGCTTTGGGGCGTTAGTGTGATTTTGGGTCAATATGAATATTATATATCAATTGAAAGGTCATCTCCGTGACATTTTTCTGTGCCAAAAGGACACAACTGAAATCATGACCCAATAAGCAGTGTTGGGGGTAACTCATTACAAAAGTAACATATTACATGTAATATATTACTTTTAGCAGTAACCCACTAATATAACTTATTACTTATAGGATGTCAGTAATATTATACCAGTTACTTTGTCAAGTAACTCAAGTTACAAATTGAGTTAATACAAAAAAAATCAAAGCACATATTTAAAAAAGACACAATCATTTCCTAATCAAACTGTGTGTTTTTATGCAAATAACCACTATAGATGACAATAACAAAGGAAAACAATAACATTTAGAATTTTGGACGGTTTACACTGACTTCAAGGTGGTTGAAATTATTTTTTGGGATGGTTCCGGGGCGACGATGTCATTCTGCTGCTGCTGTTGTTTTGGTAAAAGTAATGCAAAAGTAGTGTAATAAGTAACAAGTTACTCTACACAGGGCGGCTTTAGCTCAGGAGGTAGAGCTGGTCGGCCAATGACGCAAGGGTTGGCGGTTCGATCCCCGCTCCCTCCCAGCTGCTGTCGTTGTGTCCTTGGGCAAGACACTTAACCCTCCTTGCTCCCGATGGTGTGTAGGCACCCTGCGTGGCAGCCTGCTGCCATCGGTGTATGAATGGGTGAATGTAGACTATCTACTGATTGTAAAGCGCTTTGGATAAAAGCGCTATATAAATGCAGGCCATTTACCATTTACCATTTACACAGACAGTAATATTGTTAAGTAACTTATTACTTTCAAATGAAAGTAACTAGTAATATGTAGTATATTACATTTTAAGTAACTTGCCCAACATTGCCCATAAGTAGGGTTTTGTGTGCTGCCAAAAAAGGGCATAACTGCACTTACGCCCTTTAGACGCCTACTGTAGCAAACCCCCACTTTTGACACTGAACAAGCCTTGTGGAGACAAGAGAGGATTCTAACAGCACAGTACAGTGAGTGCAGAGTTCAGCTAAAACTGGTTGTAAATTACATATATTCAAGTCAACTTGGTATCTCGGGGCTTCTGGAGACTTGGATTACTCCAGGTGAGCAGTGTGGAGGCATTTTCTGTTGTTCTGACGTTTTCGATGAACACTACCTACATTCAACTGTCGATAACTGACAAATGGCTGAAGTTAGAATAAACCTTTTTTCTATGAAAGTTGAGGCTCTCTTCTTTCTTTTGGGATAGTCAGTGTTTAAATAGTCATAGAAGAAAATATTCTGTGGGTCTTGGAAAATTAGTGAAAATGATCAAAAACCCTGGCGGTGGCTGGCGACTTTTCGTTTGAACCTCTGGTGGGGAATGAGTTAAATTGTTCAAAGTAGTTGCTTGTGGTTGTTTGTCTCTGTCTCATGTAGGCTTTTGTGTTTGTGTCTGTGAGAGTCTTTCTTGCACTTTTCCTTCAATCTTGGAGCGTCTTTGTCCTTTGTGTCTTTATACCAGGATGAATAGAACATTTCCAGTCTTCCTCTCTGTCTTTTCTCTCTGTGACTCCCTCGTTCTTCTGATAGATGCTGTTGTTTACCCTAAAAAACTGCAAACTCAAGCTGTTCTTCTATGCTGAGTGAGATGTGCCTGTGCACGGTGGAGGTGAGGGCCCTGTGTGGCATTTTGACTGGATCAATAGCTGGATGGAAACATTCAGTATCACGGATATCTGTGGCAAAGACCTGTTGTCATTCCTACTACTCCTTAATTCTACTATTATTACTTACACTGTATGTTTACATGCACACAATATTTCACTAGTATTCGGAAAATGCCAATATTCTGAATTTGATAATGGTCATGTAGCAGGTATATTCCTGTTTAAGACGTGGGATATTCCATTATTATTCGGGTTTGAAGAGGATTCTTTGATCATGTATGCAGCGCATTCGGAATATGTCTCAATCATGATTTTTACTGCAGTTTGCGACGCATGTTGCCTGTTTGCTTTCAGCTGATGTGTGCTAGAAGCACTAGAAGAAGCGATATAATCATATAATCCATCATCTCTGGCATGCGAAAAGAAAAGCCCACATTTCTGATCGGGAGGAGAACATGTTTTTATCATGTTTCTGGATATGCGCAAATATCGCAACGCCAAACCTTTTCAGCAGCAGGCTCCTGAAATGGACCAGATGATGCTGGTAAGAATAGAGTCAGGGCTGCTCTGCTTATTCTGAACAGAAAAAACTCTGCTGTTTCTACCTGCATCTCTCTCTCTCCCCCCATCCCTGACGTGTCGGGGAGGGCGAGCTACGGCTGCATGTAAATGGGAATAGTGGAATATTCATTTAGTCGGAATATTGTCTTTTTCCGAATATGGGCAAAAACCGGAATATTGTGTGCATGTAAACGTAGTCACTGATGTTGAACTTTGGTAATGTCTTGGGTTGTGTGTCTTCCTCCATGATAAACCCCCTAAATCATTGGTTCAATGTTATCTGTTTCTCCAGTCGAGGAAACTGGAGAATTGATGGTTTTTCTGTCTCTCTCCATTATCTGCCATTGTCTGGAGGAACAGACTGAAAATCATACACATTCTGACCCCTCGGCACAATATACAGACCAAAACGGGAGCCTTTCTCATCATATTTGGAGGTGCAGGGTAGTCCAGCCTTTCTCATCATATTTGGAGGTGCAGGGTAGTCCAGCCTTTCTCATTACATTTGGAGGTGCAGGGTAGTCCAGCCTTTCTCATTATATTTGGAGCTGCAGGGTAGTCCAGCCTTTCTCATCACATTTGGAGGTGCAGGGTAGTCCAGCCTTTCTCATCATATTTGGAGCTGCAGGGTAGTCCAGCCTTTCTCATCATATTTGGAGGTGCAGGGTAGTCCAGCCGTTCTCATCATATTTGGAGGTGCAGGCCAGGGTAGTCCAGCCTTTCTCATCATATTTGGAGGTGCAGGGTAGTCCAGCCTTTCTCATCATATTTGGAGGTGCAGGGTAGTCCAGCCTTTCTCATTACATTTGGAGGTGCAGGGTAGTCCAGCCTTTCTCATTATATTTGGAGCTGCAGGGTAGTCCAGCCTTTCTCATCACATTTGGAGGTGCAGGGTAGTCCAGCCTTTCTCATCATATTTGGAGCTGCAGGGTAGTCCAGCCTTTCTCATCATATTTGGAGGTGCAGGGTAGTCCAGCCGTTCTCATCATATTTGGAGGTGCAGGCCAGGGTAGTCCAGCCTTTCTCATCATATTTGGAGGTGCAGGGTAGTCCATCCTTTCTCATCATATTTGGAGGTGCAGGGTAGTCCAGCCTTTCTCATCACATTTGGAGGTGCAGGGTAGTCCAGCCTTTCTCATCATATTTGGAGCTGCAGGGTAGTCCAGTCTTTCTCATCATATTTGGAGGTGCAGGGTAGTCCAGCCTTTCTCATCATATTTGGAGGTGCAGGGTAGTCCAGTCTTTCTCATCATATTTGGAGGTGCAGGGTAGTCCAGCCTTTCTCATCATATTTGGAGGTGCAGGGTAGTCCAGCCTTTCTCATCACATTTGGAGCTGCAGGGTAGTCCATCCTTTATCATCATATTTAGAGGTGCAGGGTAGTCCAGCCTTTCTCATCATATTTGGAGGTGCAGGGTAGTCCAGCCTTTCTCATCATATTTGGAGGTGCAGGGTAGTCCAGCCTTTCTCATCACATTTGGAGCTGCAGGGTAGTCCATCCTTTATCATCATATTTAGAGGTGCAGGGTAGTCCAGCCTTTCTCATCATATTTGGAGGTACAGGGTAGTCCAGCCCAAATCCTACCATGTCTTGAAGTGACACCACCGGTCACGTCAGTTCATTTGAAAATGTTGCCGCATTGGTTAACTTCAGGCAACTAAAACAATTGGGTTTAGGCAACTACAACAACTTCGGTTTAGGTAACTAAAACAACTTGGTTGTCTTTGGGCAACTAAAATAAAATGGGTTAAGATTATAGTTTGGCTAGGGTTAAAAACAACTGGACATGCCGGGAATCGAACACAGTTTATATCAGTTGGCAAATTGGTTCTAATCTGTATCTCATTCTAAATGGCTTTAAAAAGGTCTTAACGTGTTAGATGTGCCTTGGTGAACCCTGCCTGTATAAACATGCACAGCAACAGTTGTTCTGATGTTGGACATTACAGTTTGTATTTTCACTGCGTACTTTGCTTCAGTCCACTTGACTTCTTCGTCCTCCAGACTCTGAGCGCTGCTTAAGTCGCTCTCCTTTCATCCCAGCTGTCTCAGTGAGACATCATGAGAATAATGTGTGTGACTCCTCTACTGCTGCAGCTATTTCTGGACCTTCATCAGCAGGCCTGTACAGTGCATGTTCTGGGATGTACAGTCAAATAAAAACACAGATTTGGGTGGTCTAACCCAGTGGTCCCCCACCACCGTGCCGCGGACCCAGGGCCCGAAATTAGAGCCCGCCACCCGCCAATGGCGGGCATATTTTAGCTTTGGCGAGTTAGGTTTGGCATCTGTCCGCCATGTGGCGGGTCGCAAAATAGTCGTCATGTAATATTAAAACTGTGTGTAGCCGCCTGTGTTCACCAAGCGTCTTTTTCCGACTGTTAAACGCTGGGAGTGCGCTGGGGAGCGCTGATCCCAGCGCACAATATACAAGGAAGCAGTCTGAAACTAAGGTTAGTTCAGTCACTGAACTAACGTTAGTGCGTTCAATGCGGTAGTATAACATGAGTGCTTCATTCTAGCTCTCCCGGCTACCAAACGTGACTCTGGAATGAAATGCAGTCGTCAATTTAGCGGAGGTAAATTGACAGCCTAACGTTGGGCGAATCAATCAATTAATCAATCAATCGCTCGCACTTGTTGCTGACACTCGTATGATACAGTATATATGAGGAGATAATAGTTATGTGTGTTTTGGTGCGCAGCTGGCACAAGTGCTTTGTGAGACTAGGGATGCAACGATTATAAATTTTGATGTACGATTATAGTCTGAGAAAAAACCACGATTATCACGGTTTCACGATTATTGTTATGGACGTATAAAAATCACATGAGCATTCTCTAAATAGAGGTTTTATTGTATTTCCCCCACAATCTTAACAGTTGCTGCCTTCCGGAATACTAATGCACGATATGGATTTTTACAGCCGATAGTATAGGCCTACGCTAACCGATAAATATTCTCCTGGCCAATAACCGATACGTTAAACATACTATTGTTACTTTTTTCACATTTTTGTATTTAAAAAAATAAGTTCTTAACCTGTATTTTATGCACACCTGGGATTAAAAAAAGAAGAAAGGGCAGATGTAGTGAGCAAAGATGGATGATTTAATATTCCATGGCTCTGACCTAATCAAATCTAACTGACATCACTATTGTGAACATAAAACAAACAACATTTCTGATATAATATATATATATATATATAATACAAAAAATATTTTATTATTATTTTATAGAAGCGAAAGCCTATAGCTGCTTAGTCTGCAGAAAAAAACACAAAAGGCATAGTAACTTAGACTCTTATTGGCATGTTACTGGCAACTAAATGTGCCGTCTGAAATGAATTTTGCATTGGGGTCAGTTCTATTGAAGTGATGATGGGGCAGGCATGGAAAGCCTCACTATAAGCCATCATGTGTCGTTTCACTTTTTACTGGAAAATGCTCCCTCTGGATTAAAGAAAGGACACTCTGTGGTGTTGACTGGTGTTTGTTATGTAAATGTGCGCATTTGTTTTCCTTGTCTCAGTCAGATCATGACTGCCAAGCAGCTAGCTACGTTAGCTTCACGTTATTAGGCCTACATGTAACGTTAGCGGGTTGCTTTTGGAGTTGACACAAACCCTTGATGTTTCTTTTCGTGTAAAGCATGCGGTTCTCTATGGTTTAGGCCAGCGCTGGGAGCATGAAGTGCTTTAAATGCGGGGATGTTTGGTCACAACGAGCTTGAGGAACTATGTACGCTAGGCTATGGCCAGCTAGCTAACATTAGCCACAACAGCTAACGTTAACGTCAATGACTGTATGTTAACGCTAAACAAATCCGCTGCCTCTTCCCCACGTTTGGTTTAACGTAACACCAGCTCAGACTTTCCCCTAATCTCAGAAACCTTGCGGGACATGTATTGCAACATTTATGTTGGGCATCCATGGCTAGGCTACAGACTGGCTACTACTGGGAGACATGGCAGCTGCCTGTGTTTGGTGCCTCCGCTAAATAGTCCGTGCGGAAACGAAGCGAGAGAGACAGGTTCCTCTCCTTCCAGCGCCGTCTGCGCCGCATGGGAGTTTAAACTGACGGACTGTTGTGAAACAAAACACTCGGTGTAGCGGAGCCTCTGCGGTTATATAACCGTGACGTTTTAAATCGCGGTTAATAGTCAAACCGGTTAACCCCTGCATCCCTATGTGAGACTGTTTCATTCTGGCTCTGCCGTAGGCTACCAAACATGTCTGGAGTGGAATGGAATGCAGTCGTCAATTTAGCGGAGGTAAAAAGCGTCTTTTAACCTCTGCTAAATTGACAGCCTACATCGGGCGAATCAATCAATCAATGAATCAATCGCTCGCGCTTGTTGCCGAGCTCGTATGATGAGGAGATTAATCAAAATGCTTACCCACCAATAAAGCCGAAGGGGAGCCGAGAACGAGTGCAGGAGAGCTAACGCAGGTGCCAGGTGTGAGTGGGAGAGAAAGGTGTGTAGCCCAAGTTGTGCGCTGTGCACTGAGACTGTCGCAGTTATTACTTTTAGCTGCGTTGTTTTTTTTGCAACAATTTAAGCTCAAGATTGACTTGACATGTATTGATAAGATTGACTTAACATGTATTGATTAATCAATCATCAATCAATATATTAAAATAATTTGCTTCAAATTTTACTCTGGCCTCTTATTTAAGTGTGTATTCTTCAACGTAATACTTTATCTACTTGAAATGTACTGAAAAAAATGGATATATATGGATATATGTGACACAAAAATGTTTTTTTTTTTGGCCGGTAAGAAATATGCTTGGCGGGTAGATCTTTTCCATCTACCCGCCACTGGCCGGTGGGTCAAAAAGATAATTTCGTGCCATGCGCGGACCAGTACATACGCTATAATATTATAGGCTGTGTGGTAGTTGAAACATAGTTTCAAGTTGACGTTTATTTATGTTTGTAGTTAAAACAAAAACATAAATACTGTATAGGCTACATACAGTACAACACAAAAGGCTGTTATTTACCCTTTGTCGCCACCTGGTGAGTAAATATTATGTAACTAAAACCATTAAAATTGACAACGGTCCGCAACTTTTTTTCCATGTATCTACCGGTCCTTGGCACAAAAAAGGTTAAATATTACAGTGTTTCACCTACCATTCTACAGGCCTGGCGGGCCCGCCAGCGCCCCCGGTAGGCCAAGCGCCCCCGGCAGACCAGAAACAAAATTACAAAAACAAAAAAATGAATTTATTTTTCCTGCTCTCCGCAAAATATCAATAAATCTTTATGGCATATTATTACAATATAACAATACTGATGTTGACAGTGTTGACAGTAATAGAAGATGCCAAATCATTCAAAACAATAAGCATTTTGCTTTTAGGAGCATTGTGGCAGCGTGCAGCGCTGTTCCAAACTGTGTCAACGTGCGTCGTTGCCTGGGAAACGCACATCCCGTAATACAACTGTTCGCATCTGATCCCATAATAGTATGATGATACTTGGGATGCCATTGTGAACATAGATGTGAACAGGTTAGCTAAAAGTTTAGCGTCGCCAGCGAGGGCCCCCACCGTTGCGGTCGGGGTACGTTTCGAAATCCCTGGGGCGGGGGAATGCATTTTCTTTTTGCATTTTTTCCCCCTGGCCTGGCGGGGGCATAGAATGGTAGGGGAATATTCTTTCAAATAATCACAATTAGATTTTTCTGTGAAAATCGTTCAGCCCACATGTGAATATTGACTTCCTGGATCGTAAATAATTTTCGCAATTTCAATGTCTGTCAGAAAAATTACAATTTGATATTTCCATCCACATCGTTCGGCCCTGCTCTGCACTGATACTTTTCGCTCTTGTCTGACATTGTGACTGTGGTTAATTAATACACGTTTTGCTGCAAATGTTGTACACTTTGTTTTTACCCCCTAGGCTAGGATATATTGTAGTTGCTCATTTGGAAAAGTTCACAGTCATAGCAGGGCCAAGGCTGTGTGTGTTTTGTCTAGTTCTCTGACTCTCCACCACCTCTCCTCAGGCTGCTTGTACTGTTGGCGCTTCATGCTTGTTTGACTTTTCTTTCATTGTAAATCACTCTGAAATATACAGGAGCCAAAAATGTCAAATATGAACAGCTTTCCCACTGGTCACAGAATCCCTGTGTATTGCAGACAGGGCAAGTCAGGGAATTTGATAGATTCCCTGTGGAATTTTACAATTGGGTCACTTTACAGGAATATACTGTACTAACAAAACAAGAAGAAATACAACTTTTAACACGTTCACTGCCATTGACGAGATATCTCGGCTTACAGAATCCAACGGTTCACTGCCAATGACGAGATATCTCGGCTAAAAAAAAAAAAAAAAATTTTTGACGGTGGGACGTGGATCAACGCTCCCCACGTCTCCTATAAAAATATTGGAGTCAGCGAACGTGTACAACCCATTCCACGGACCCACTAAGTGGCGACAGTGCTCTCCACACTAGAAAAAAGCAGAGCCAAAACTGTAGGGGAACGCGCGAGGAAACCATTCTCTACTGTAAAATGGATTGGCGAAAACGCTTTCACTTTCGCGCATTATCGCGCTGGGAGCTGGCGGTGGGGGATTCCAAAAATAGACTGGGTGGAAAACACACTTTGAAACACGCAGCATAAAGCCTAGAATCGCACAAAGCTTCATCAAAGCTCTCAAACCCAAGAAACGAGTGAGCCCTATCCACACTCGCTGCCAGGGAGGGAGGCTGCTCAAACTCGCAGCAGCAGCAGCAGAACACTCGCTTGTGACAAACGCTGCTCAAAGCCAGCAGACACGCCCAC
>NW_028152184.1:370000-381397 GCF_964638095.1 Poromitra crassiceps
AATCCCGGGCCACTTACTGATACTTATGCTTAAATTAACCCACTCATATTCTAGTTTATTTCAAGAAAAACATTTCGGCTAGTGGAAATTCTAATTGGCTGGTAACTTGCAGCCATATTGGCTGGTGGTCAAAAAAGTAAATGTCAAGCCCTGCAGGGAGAGCAGGTGGTGACATAGGAGTGAGTGAGTAAAGGATCAAATATTGGTGGTTAAGACTGAATAATGACATCACAACTGTTAATTTAAAATGAGTTATTCCTCTAAACCTGCCTTCAAATGCCCCACATTTTTCGCGCCGGCACCGTTCGGCCCCCAGCCCTCAGCAAAATCTGGCCCTGTGATAACGAGGACATTTTCTTGTGGCCCTCTCTATCATCAAAGTTGCCCATCCGTGGTCTACATGCTTGTGTCCCTTAAGTTTTGACACAGCCACCACGCTCCAGTGTGCCATAAAGATGATGTCAGGTGACACAGCCACCACGCTCCAGTGTGCCATAAAGATGATGTCAGGTGACACAGCCACCACGCTCCAGTGTGCCATAAAGATGATGTCAGGTGACGATCAGCAGTGAAGACTTCCTGTCTGACTCACGCTCATTCCTGCGTTTCTTGTCTCTGTGTTGAAAGAGCTTTTAGAGGCTTTTCTGGGTGACTGAAGCGTCTGAGGAGAGAGAGGGAGAGAGGAGGCCGTCTAACATGGAGTCAAACCCTTGACTTGTTGTGAGTTCATGTTGGAACAGGAAGTGATTCTTGTTCACAAGGCAGATCAAACAAACACTCTTGGAATAAGACCTGGTGGAGGAAAACTCTTCCTCTCATTCCACATGAAAGTGATACGTTTTCAGCTTCTAACTTGGTCCTGCACTCATTCTGATGTCGTTCTTTCACTGCGTTGTTGTTGTGAATGAAGTGACTCCCCACCTGGTTTTTCAGCATACGTTTCCAACGGTTTACGGCGTTAGTTGTCATGGTAACCTAATGTAACACAGCTCTCAACAAGCTGCAGACTGGTCGTTCTTTATGTCAATCGAGTGTCAGACGCCTTGGGAGGACGGACAAAATGTGGAGGGGGAAAAATATTGTTATGAATGGATTTTTATGAATGGATTTTTATAAATGGCACGCAATCTACCAGCATGGCTTTTGTGATTGACCGTTGGGCCCTGCTGTATAATGCTACGGATTTTCCCAAGAATGTGTGAAAAGTCATCTGAAACAGCTTTAGTTTCCTAAACATGTGAGTGTCTCTCTCTCCCTCTCTCTCTGTGCCTGTCTGTCTCTGTCACTCTTCTCTCTCTCTCTCTCTCTCTCTCTCTCTGTCTCTCTCTCTCTCTCTGTCTCTCTGTGTCTCTCTCTCTCCCTCTCTCTCTCTGTCTCTCTCCCCCTCTCTCTCTCTCTCTCTCTCTCTCTCTCTCTCAGACAGTGAAACAGATGTGGCCGTTCATCTGTCAGTTTGTGGACAAGTTGTTCAGAGAGACCATCGAGCCGGCCGTGAAGGACGCCAACGCTCACCTGAGCTCCTTCTGCTTCACTAAGATCCACCTGGGCGACAAGGTGAGAGGAGAGACCTGCTGTCTGCTGTGTAGAGATGTGAGAGGAGAGACCTGCTGTCTGCTGTGTAGAGCTGTGAGAGGAGAGACCTGCTGTCTGCTGTGTAGAGCTGTGAGAGGAGAGACCTGCTGTCTGCTGTGTAGAGCTGTGAGAGGAGAGACCTGCTGTCTGCTGTGTAGAGCTGGGTGTCCTTTAAAAGAACTAGAAATCTTGCGCGCTACACACGCTCGATTTCTAGACTTGCCCGCTGCATGGCCTCACCTGCCCTATTGGCATGCACAACTTACAATTGCTGAACTTGGCATCACTGATGACATCACAATTGCTCGAGTGATCACATCATGGAGTGCTTGAGTGACATCACTCAACGCAAAAAACAAAAACAAACAGAGGACACTTAAGGCACCCACATAGTCGAGCGCAGCACTGCGATGCAGACCTAGTGCAATTTCTGCTGCTTTATCTCTCTCAACACAACACATTTACTTGTTGAAATGACTAAAAACGAAGTTACAAATCAAAAAAAGTTGTACCACATGGTTCAAGAAATGAGGTAAAAAAACCAGCTCAGTGTACCTACTTCTTCATTTCATTTCTCTCCCTGTCTCTCCTACAAAGCGCAGCACGCCCCGAGAGCTGTGGAGCTACGCGCTATGTGGTTGCAGAGGCCAGACAGATCAAGATGAGGTTGCAGACTTAAAATCAGCCCAAGCTGCAGGAGAGGAGAAGTTGACCAGATTCTTGCAAGACCCGGGGGCCCTACCTTCACAAAATCGGTAATTTAGTGTTTGCGCTCGTTAACGCCGCGCGCAATGCAAATTGGGGGCGTGCACAAGCGCATGCCTGTTATAATTTTACTGGACATAGGCGTGCCACAATCAGGCCTTTCTGCGCAGAATACGGGGCAGCACCTCTTACGCACTAAAAAAAAGCACCTCTTACGTGCTAAATACTCAGCTGCGCTTGAGCCAGTGTTGGGACTAACGCGTTATTAAGTAACGCGTTACAGTAACTAAGTTACTTTTTGCGGTAACGAGTACTGTAACGAATTACTTAATCAGTAACGTAACGTACTTACAATTATTGCGGTTTAAACATGCTCGTTACTCGTTACTTCACGATTCTGTGCGGGACCTACAGCAGCGAGGCTAGAGAGGAAAATGCGAGTCTGACGGCGGTCTGATGAGGAAGTAGGCTAATCGTGCGGCACTTCTATACTTTCTAATGTTACTGGACCAAATTCTGATAGTGAAACGGGTCATTTTGCGTGAGCTGTGTTGTGTACGGTAAGCGGTGTTCACTTCACACCGCTCGGCGAGTCAGCAGCATGGAGCCCTCTCCTCCTCGCTTCTCTCAGGCTGTCTGTCACCAGTGTCCTGCTGCACCCAGGCAAGCACAGCACTCGTCTCTCACTTACAGATTCCCCTCGCGTTGGAGGGTGTTCACGGTGTGTTTCGCGTTGTCATGAAATGGGAAGAAAAATGCCTGCAAGTCTCCTGCCTTTTGGAGATGAACTGCTATTAAAGGCAGCCGCGACGAGCGGCTGCTTTGAGGCTCTGCTCTGTCCCTATCTGCAGGCAGCGCTGGGCTCTGCTGCTGGGGACTGCC
The DNA here is from genome assembly GCF_964638095.1 of Poromitra crassiceps. Lineage (NCBI taxonomy): Eukaryota > Metazoa > Chordata > Actinopteri > Beryciformes > Melamphaidae > Poromitra > Poromitra crassiceps. Next base: position 373,160 of record NW_028152184.1, read on the forward strand.
CCCTAGTCCGATACCTCACGAGTCCGATACCTCACGAGTCCGACACCTCATGGTTTTGGGTTAGGGTCTGGGGGAGGTTAGGTTTAGGCGTGCACTCCGCTTTTACAAACGGTAACCACGGTGTTTATGTTGTTCAGCCAGGCCCAGGATATTATAGACTACTGATACAGTTGTTAATTATACACTGCCAAAAGTGTACTGGCTACTTTTTGAAGGCAATAATAAATATGCCTCAATGCCTAAATGTTGTGTTTTCTTGTTCCACTACTTTTCGTCGTAGTGATAATGGGTACAATGCTCAAATTTGACAGTTGTCTTGTCCCACACTGTGCTACAGCAACCCCAAAATAATGTGTGTGCATTAATAAGAGAATTGAGTTTAAAAAAAAAGTAACTCAAAAGTTACTTTCCTAGTAACTAGTTACCTGCAAAGTAACGAGTAACTTAAAGTAACTGAGTTACTTTTCAGAGCAGTAACTAGTAACTGTAACTAAGTTACTAATGTAAAGTAACTTGCCCAACACTGGCTTGAGCGCACCATAATCTCTATGCTGCGCAGCGCAGTGCAGAGTAAAATTCCTTTTGGATATGTCATTACACACGGACGTGCCACGCCAGGACATCAAATTCTGCTGCTAAAATTGGATATTAGCAGATAATTCAGTGAGGCAATCAACTATAACTCACTGAGAAACTTTTATCACATCGCAAAGAGGGAAATTAATTGAGAAAACTTGTTGGACAATGGACATAGGCTATTTACCTTCACCTATCCCATAGTCTCGCTGGCATGATGGCATGATGATGTCTGTCATCGCCCAGGGCGTTGACATCATATTTGGCGCGCACCCCTCGCACCTGGCTCACTGGAGTGACCATGAATATACCTTTACTCCCTTTTTGATGACCTCATCAGTTACATCACTGATGATGTCATAGACATTGTGACATCATCAGTGACATCACAATTACAGTGACATCACTGATGATGTCATAGACATTGTGACATCATCGGTGGGACACAAATTTAAACAAACAAAAAACCGTACTGGTGGAGCCATGTTGAGAATATTTTAGTAAGTGTAACTTACCCCCAAAACACTTTTTTCAGCTTTTAACCAATATGACTTTGGGGGTGGTGTGTGAAGAATTCTGCTCAGAATTTCCACATTTGAGACCAAAATGTTACCATTGTACCATTTGTATCATTTTCAGCCGCATAAGTGCCCTTTATGGGTTCAACCCTGCTTTTTTTTGCCCTCAAAACTGCACAAAATGTGGTACAACCTGACGTCACGATGAACCAAAGACTATGGGATTTCAAGATAGTAACTCCCCTACTCCCCCTGTACCCTTTCCCGGATCCTCACAACTCCAAGCCTATTCCCATGATGTCACAAGCATTTTCCTACCAATATGGCGCGACAATACACACAGCTCATTGGCTATTTGTGTCACCTGACCTGTTCATCACCTGTTAATTGATTACAATCGCCTGTTAGTAGCCCTAATTTAGTTCACATTTGGGCCATGGACCCCCAATATCATGAGATTTGGTTTCTCAAATGCAAATCAGATTTCTTTTTTTTTATGTAGCCTAGATATGATTTTGTCCAGAAATCCAATTAGGTTGAGAGACAACAGAGAATCTTGGAATCCTCTCAATGACCACTGGTGGTCCCCTGACCCCACATTGAGAACCACTCAACCACTAGCCGCTTTCACACCGGCCTTGAAAGCAGTAAAATACACGGAAAATGTGATCCGCGCCTTTCGTTCCGCCAGTGGACCTAGTCACAGTGCCGGATTACCCTCCAACCCGCCTCCACCTGAAAGTGTAGGAGCGGCAACACAAAACGGTGCGAATGGTCAGCTCATTCATAAAAGAAAGACAGGGGAAACCACCTCACACAGCAAGAAAGGCATACGTGAAAGTAAAAAAAAAGTAGCCTATACAATCATGACTGCAGGGGCGCCAGGAGGAATGCTCTGTGACTACACTATGAGGAAGTAGGTTAGGCTTTATGCTCAAATGATGTTGACATTATGTAAAATTAACGGATATAATAATAAGCTTCAGAGGACGTATCTTAGTTGTCTGTGGCGAGTTGGTCTGAGGATATTCCCTCTGGAAACCAGCTCCAGAACTGCAATCTGTGTAGCTAGCCAGTTGTGCGTTCCCTTACAAAAATTACTAACGTTATAGTAGTCATGTGCATTTATAGCCTATACTATTCCCCCGACGAATGTTATGCAGACTTCAGCTGTTTGATATGCGGGCGTCGTCTTTCAGAACGGAGTACGGATGCTAATTAGGCTATTTCATGGGAATAATTTGCTTTACAAAAAACTGGAACCAAAAGAATGAGCCTTGTACCTAATACATGATGGTGCCTCTGTGATCCATAAAGTCGATCAGATGAATATTGAAAGCCTTGTTACCATGCTGCATTATCACTTTGATGTTCAACGACCACAGCTGCACATTGGCTGGCGTACATCGGCGATGTTTGGTTGTTGAATGGTTTGGTTGATCATACAGTAGCCTAGGCTACACTAACCTATGAAAATATTAATTTAGGCTAGGAGGAGCTGGGTGGAAATGCCTCCCCTCGCTTCATTTCAATCCGGGAGGGGTGGATATCACCTGAAAGCACACCCCAGGACGGGAATGTGGCGGTGCTGCTTGGCTTTGATTGTGCAGAGAGAGAGAGGAGGGAGGGGGGAGAATGTTGCAGCTGCAGCTACTCTGCTCTGCGGTCTTGCGCACATATCTGGGGGGGTAAGTCCCCCTTTAATGGTAAACCTGTAAAAGAAAAGATTTCTATTTTATTCAGATTTATGAAATATGTAATTAATATGAGATTTACTTACCTTTGATTACCTACCTGGATGATTTAAATTAATATTGAACTGAATAATTACCTGGTATTCTTACCTGATGATGACTGTGGGGTGTGATGTTGATGACGCTCCTCCCCTCATAGTGACTTTAAGTTAATGAATGATACTGTATGTTTGGCAGGTGTGTTAGACGGCGAAGAGCAACAGTTTCCGACCGCATCGCATGTAATAGAAAATCCTAGTTTGTCTTAGATCCTGCGTTTGATATGATAGGTTTGTTTATTAAATGTACATTTATAGTGTAAACTTCTCCATGCATGCTTTACCATGAATGTGTGTCGACAACTCCTGCATCTAACCTGGTGACTAAATGTAATGGTAGTGGATTAGTCATAGCTGTGTGTGTGTGTGTGTGTGTGTGTGTGTGTGTGTGTGTGTGTGTGTGTGTGTGTGTGTGTGTGTGTGTGTGTGTGTGTGTGTGTGTGTGTGTGTGTGTGTGTGTGTGTGTGTGTGTGTGTGTGTGTGTGTGTGTGTTGCAGGGGTGGCTCGCTTCCTGAGTGGGATCACAGATGAGATGAAGCAGAGCCACAGAGAGAGACTCTTCGCTGTGGAACACAAACACCTGCTGGACGTGGCTGCAAGGTAAAACATGTCAGCCTGGAGCCAAACACTGCCCCCTGGAGGAGCAAGTAGTTGTATTGTTTACACTTTGTAACTCTAAAGGTCCTTACACATCAAGAGCGATGCGAATATACAGCACGGAATTGCGATGCGAGTTTTGACCCACCTGTCAATCACAGCCACAGATGTGTACACGTCAGAAGCGAATTTCTGAAAAATCCACCGTGGTTCGAAAAAATCAACACCGCAATAACGCTCAGCGAAACTTCGCCGTTGGTATGCACGGTTGCATTGACTGATATAGGTTCAGAAAATATTATTGACGTGTGAATTTATCGCACGAAAAAAAACGCTCCCGATGTGTAAGTACCTTCAGAATTAAAGTGCTATTATAGTACTTTAATTCTGAAGGTCTGAATTGGCTAATGCAAATTTTTCTCATCTGGTGAAATTCATGAAAGAGATGGAGTGTCCTGCTTTCAAACAGCTGAATGAGGAAAGTTATGGAAGCTATGTTAATGACACGAGTCTGTCAGACATGCATGCCGTTATTGCAAGTACACTTGTGGAGGAAGTTGACAATGCTGTGAAGAGTAGTCCTGTGTTTTCCTTCATACTGGATGAGTCCACAGACATAAGTAACAGTAAGCGAAACCCTACTTCAACTTCTACCTGAGTCTATTTTTAGTTGAGTATTTGCACTTTTACTGGGAAGGTTCTGTCATCCAGAACTACCGTCCTGTCTCTCTTCTCTCATTCATTTCCAAAACCCTTGAACGGGCTGCTTACGAACAACTTTCTCTCTATCTCTCCCAGAATGACCTACTAGATCCTCTACAATCTGGCTTCAAGGCTTCTCACTCTACTGAGACGGCTCTCCTTTCAGTCACTGAGGCCCTGCACACTGCTAAGGCCTCATCCCTCTCCTCTGTCCTTGTCCTCCTTGACTTGTCTGCAGCTTTTGATACAATGAATCACCAGATTCTTCTCTCTACTCTCTCTGATCTAGGCATCTCAGGATCTGCACTCTCCTGGTTTGCCTCCTATCTCTCTAACCGCTTATACCAGGTTTTATGGCGAGGATCCCTATCCATATCCTGTACTCTTAGCACAGGTGTGCCCCAGGGCTCAGTCCTGGGCCCCTTGCTATTCCTTCTCTATATCTCTTGGCCATGTGATCTCATCTCATGGCTTCTCTTATCACTGCTATGCTGACGACACTCAGCTCTACCTCTCCCCCCCCCCCCCCCCAAACACCCAAATTGAGGCACGTATCGCTGCATGCCTCAAAGACATTGGTGCTTGGATGTCTGCCCACCATCTCAAGCTGAATCTTGATAAGACAGAGCTACTCTTCCTACCTTGGAAAGACTGTCCCCTCACCGACCTTTCCATCTCCATTGACAACACTACTGTGTTTCCCTCTCAAACAGCCAAGAACCTTGGAGTGACCCTTGACAATCAGCTGTCCAACTCAGCCTACATCGCAGCAACTGCCCGCTCCTGTAGGTTCTCCCTGTACAACATCTGCAAAATCCGTCACCTGGACTACTGCAATGTTCTTCTGGCTGGGCTACCTGCTGCAGCCATCCGACCGCTTCAGCTCATTCAGAACGCTGCAGCCCGTCTGGTATTCAACCAACCCAAATTCTCTCATTTCACTCCCCTCTTCCGGGGCCTTCACTGGCTTCCCATCTCGGCACGCATTAAATTCAAAACACTGGTTCTGGCCTACAGGGCAGTACACCAGACAGCTCCTCTGTAATTACAATCTATGGTCAGGCTCCAAATCTCTCACCGCTCCCTCCACTCCTCCACCAGTGCAGGATGCCTCACCCCTCCTCCACTACGGGGGCTCAAAAGTCGCTCATCCCGTTCGCGACTCTTCTCGTCCCTGGCACCTGAATGGTGGAACGAGCTTCCACCATTCGGTCAGGACGGCCAAATCACTGCCGATCTTTCGGAAAAGACTAAAGACACACCTTTTCAGGCTCCATCTGGGCCCTTCTTGAACTAACTTCTTTCTCTTAAAAAATTGTACCACTATTCCTTCAGAAGTTGTAGTTGTCATACACTGTGTTGCATAGTTGATTGCTGTTATTGTAAGTCGCTTGGGATAAAAGCGACTGCCAAATGACGTAATGTAATGCTCTTTACACCGCCTGAAAGTTTCAGCCCGATTGCATGTAAAACTACATAGCTGTGGCCGGACAAGATTCTTGGAACAGAGGCCGGACAAACAGAGTCCACATTGTGTGTGTGTGTGTGTGTGTGTGTGTGTGTGTGTGTGTGTGTGTGTGTGTGTGTGTGTGTGTGTGTGTGTGTGTGTGTGTGTGTGTGTGGGTGTGTGTGTGTGTGTGTGTGTGTGGTGTGTGTGTGTGTGTGTGTGTGTGTGTGTGTGTGTGTGTGTGTGTGTGTGTGTGTGTGTGTGTGTGTGTGTGTGTGTGTGTGTGTGTGTGTGTGTATATATATTAGGGCTGTTGCGATTCACTTATCTCCCGATTCGATACTATCATGATTCTTGGGTGCCGATTCGATTTATATTGCGATTCTTAAGTATTGCGATTCTACGATTATTGCGATTCGATATTACGATTTATTGCGATTTTTGTTTATTTTTTTCTTTTATTTTTTCAGTTTGTTTGCTTTTTACACTAGATTAGAACATGGGAAAAGTTTAATCATACACTAGAGACTGTATATTATATATCATGAGTAGGGCTGGGCGATATACCGTAAATTCCGGACTATAAGCCGCACCTTTTTACCTTTTTCCCGTTTTTTGGCCTTTTTTGGCCCCTGTGGCTTATATAACGGTGCGGCTTATCTATGGATTAAAAAAAAAAAAAAAAAATCTCTCTTTTTTAGCACTCTTTCTAACTATAAATCCTATATAACTATAATAAGTTTTAATTTCCTCTCTTGCCCTCTTTTCACCACACTGTATGACACTGTATGACACTGTGTGCACTGTAAAAAACAACACAGGTGGTGTTGTGTTATGTTGTTTTGTTGAAATGTTAATAAATGGGAGCTTCCTCAAACAGCCATCTCTTTCCCGACAATCCCCTCTGTGCATGAACCCTTACATATGGTAATTAAACATTAAAACACAATAAAAAATAAAAATAAAAATACCATTAAAACACCCGCGGCTTATAGTCCGGTGCGGCTTATATAAGAAAAAAATAGTCAACTTTGCAGGTGCGGCTTATACACCGGTGCGGCTTATAGTCCGGAATTTACGGTAGTTAAAAACAGGGGCGGACTGGGATCATAATACAGGCCGGGCATTAGATACCAAGCAGGCCAGGCCGATATGGGCCGACGCGCGTGAAATTTGGGCCGTTTGAAGCCCAATTTGGGCCGTTTGAAGCCAAATTTGGGCCGTTTGAAGTCCAATTTTACAATGAGATGCACCCACTTTAACCCTGAAGTGTAATTATTACTTCAGACTAACTAATAAAGTAATAAAACCACTAGTAAACCAGTAGGCGGCGCCTGGCCTGCTGTTCAGTGAGTGGCCTGACTGCAAGCACCAATTTTTATTTTTTATTTTTTTTACGATTATCGATTCTGGAATAAAAGATCGATTAAAAAAATCGTGACATTAAAAATCGCGATACTTAGGTGAATCGACTTTTTTCCCCCACCCCTAATATATATAGAGATAAGATAGATGTTAGCACAGTATCAAAGCTTCTTTCCTTTCTCTCAGAATCAAGTCATCACTTTACCCGTCTACCAAAAAGGGCGGGTATGAGAATAAATGTCAGGTGAGTTGACATTTACACCGGCTACAATCAGGAATGTGCAAATGAGCTGAAGCTGTTTTTCTTTAGCTTTGATGAGGCTGAGAGTTTACTGCTCTCTTTTCTCATCAACTGGATCAATCAATGAGGGGAAACAAGGTGTCACTTGGACCTATAAGGGTCTATTTGTCTTTGATGATATGTTTCCCTTCTGGGTTGGAGTGCAGGTTTCATCCCTGTTCAGTGCTATTGACTGCTGATCACTTCACTGGGCCTACTGCTATTCAAACTAATGCTGCTTACAGTAATAATAATGATAACTTAGGCTAAATGTAGTCTAGGCTTATAACACTTCCAAAAGTTTACAAAGCACATTACAGATAAACCCAAGTCCTAAAATAAAAGAAAAGAAAAGAGAAAAAAAAAAGTTTGACAATATGTTAATGTTAAAATACACCTGTCAGATCACCTGATTCCCCCTATTTGCCCAAATTAAATTCTGTTTATTTACAGTAATCATTAAATGACAAACAACATGTACTGTAACATATGTCTACTCCAAACCCTTTGTGGTCTCATGAGATGATATTTTCACTATTCCATGGTCCAAAACTTCTCTGTATCAGCCTGCCTCTTTGTGCGGTCTGTGTATCTATCAGGAGAAGGCAGGGTACTCCCAGCTCGCTCTCACTCACACTGTCGCTGTTCTATTATGCATGGCTGCTGGTAGCCTAACAGTCATGACCAGCATGTCATGCCTCATGTTCCGCCAGCAGAGGGCAGTGTAACTAAGCAAAGGGATGTGCATAGTCAGAACAATTGGTGTGTTGTTGTTGTTGTTTTTCTTTATTTGCAGTTATTTTCCTCCTTTTATTATATGTTGCTGATGGTTTTGTCTATACGTATGAAATGTCACCCATAAAAAGTTAAAAAAGAACAACTGGTGTGTGTGTGTGTGTGTGTGTGTGTGTGTGTGTGTGTGTGTGTGTGCGTGTCCTAATTAACTCATTGAGTGCCAGCC
>NW_028152183.1:0-7500 GCF_964638095.1 Poromitra crassiceps
GTCCCCATCTCCAATCCCTCCGTTCTCTGCCCTCACCCTGTCTTAGTTCAGAACCCCCTTATAGCCCCGTTTCTCAATGCAGCTCATTTTTACATAAGGAAAGGATTGGCTGATTCAACTATTAAAGCCTATGACGCTGCTTGGCGTTTGTTTTCCATGTTTTGCATTTCAGTCAACTTGCCCGTGCATCCCATTTTGATTACCACTGTCTGTGCATTTATATCCTTTTGTGTTGACGTTCGCCATCTGCAACCTCCCTACATTCGCAGCCTAGTGGCGGGCATTCAGTTTCAGGCTAGGTGCTTAGATCCCTCTTTTCCCAGTTTATTTGCCAACCCGATTATTAAATTATTATTAAAAGGCATATCAAAAGTTTTTCCCTCCATTCCCGATTCTAGGCGGCCCATTACACTTTCTATTTTACATATGAAGCCTGCGTTAGTTCATTCAAGACATGATGTCATAGTCTACGCCCCAGCTGTACCAGCTGACAGCCTCTGTTTGGTTCACCGTTTAACCAATTCTCCAATCAGTCATTCTCACAACAAGGCGGTCCGTTTAAATAGGGCAGCCTCTCACTCACTGATCTGTTCCCCACTTTGCTGGATCCTTGCTGGATCGTGCGGCTGCTGGCAACGCTTTGCTAATCTCACGCTGTTACTTTCATTGCTGCCGTGCCGAGTTTGGATGTCAAATCTAGCCAGGTATGAAGTTCAGTAGGATTCTTATTACTGTTCATTGCACTTACTGTTTCTGGAGGAAGGATCTCTCATGACGATGAAGGGACCGGAGCTTCTCCATTGATAAAACCGGGCAAGCATTAGGCTGGTTTCACACCGGCGACCCAAGCCTTGCCTATGCCTTGCCTTTACCCACGCTTTTAAATAGGCGTCCGTTTTAGTCAATGAGGCTGTGTACACCGGGCGCCTGAGCGTGAACCCTGCGTGTACCCACGCCTTGCCTGTGCCTTGCCGATTTTATCGAATAGGCGAGAGTTCTATTTTCACGCCGACAAGGCGCGTGCAGGCAGGCTTTTCTGTCAAGCCATGAAAGAAAAACGCGACAATATCCGTGGGAACTGGCAAAGTCAACTGAATTTCAAAATAAAATGGAGTTTCTACAACAGTATTGAGCAGAGAGAGAGAGCGAGAGAGAGATTGACGGGTGGCTATCACGTGGGGCTTTCTCCCTGTCGGCAAACAAATCTTCATGAGAGAGAATAGCGACCGAAGAAGCAAGATGGACAATGTTGTTGTGCCAGCACATATTCTTGCAAGATCACCTCTCTAAAATGTCCGACTATAGTCAGACCTGGTTATACATATCCAGCATCAATAGAACATTAAATATATCCGATTTATTTTACCTAGAGGCTACCCATGACAATTCTGGACAACACGTGAAAAAATACAGTCGGGAGAGAGGAGAGGCGCTTGTGACTCGGCTCCAGGTTCGGCGTGCAAAAGGCATGCGGTGTGATCGCAAAACAGGTTCACGCCCAGCTCGGCGTAGGCGTGGGTTGAGGCAAGGCAAGGCGTGGGTCGTCGGTGTGAAACCAGCCTTAAGATCCTCAAAGCGTCTAGCCAATATCTCCGTATCCTGACTGGGGGCAGCCACGAAGAGCTGTTAAGTTGTGGAAACACTTTCCATCTCCACGCACAAGTTTTCAAGGAAGAACTGCACTTGCTCTGCTGTTTCTCTTCTGCTTTAAGCGGTTGGCTCCCCTGCTAAAGAGCAAGTCTCCCATCATAAACGTTACGCCGGATGAAGTCCAGTCTGTTCTTGCCGCGCCGATCGTCCAGTGAGAGGCATGTGCGCTCCAGGTTTTGGAAACTCCCGTCTCTTTTCCACAAAGAACAACTTCAGGCCATAGCTGCTGGCTATGCTACTGCTAGCAAGCTATCGCTAAAACACAACGGTAGCCGGAGTGTGCCCCTGAGTGATGTCACTTCATCGATAAGGACGCTGGGAAATGTAGTCCCATCGCTGCGTTTCTTCATTAAAAGCTGAGTATTCAGTTGTGTATGCTATCATAGGTTCAAGCATTCAGCATGTTGTGTACTGTTCCAGCTGCTGGCCAAGCGCCTATATTCTTGTAGTGGTTTAAGCTATTCTGTTGATGTCGTGTTTGTTCTGACTGTTCCTCAAACAGCAAAGCCAGGGCTGTCGGCTTCTGCTGCTAGCGTTAGCTAGCATCAACGTCAGGTACGGGTGCCCTCCTGAGTGACGTCACCTCACCGACAAGGACGCTGGGAAATGGAGTTGCATTGCTTTCATGGCTGCGTTCTAAAGTTGAGTATTCAATCAAGCATAATTTCATGTAGCCTGGTGGATAAGCTACTATGTTGGCATGTTGATCTATCTGTTTGCTAACAGATTGATTTCGGCAATATCAAACCGATGTTTACTGGCAGGTATTCATCAGCACAACGCTGGCATGATGTAATTCTTATTCTGCTATATTATCTTGTGCCGCTAGCTGAGCCCCGGTGCACTCTGGTGGCGTATTATTGTAACTGCATCAATGCAAATCACCTCACTGGATGGTTTTTCAGTGGTTGTAATTCAAGCGCAGCTCAATTTCAGGGATTAAGTTGGAAATGCTTCTTAACCATGTTCAGGAATATGCTTTATCAATATATTCATTGGAAGTGATTGATTTTCATAATAGGGTTTTTTCAAATGAAACTTGAATTCTGTCTATAAAACGATAGATGGATGGATTAAGTGCTTTGTTATGTAATCTGGAAATTAGTAAACATTAGATAATTCTGATCAAACCATTCAAAGTAATATGAAGCAGCTGGTAAAATATAAAGTAATGACTTACATCGTTGCTGCGGGTATAAGGGATATAAGCTTATTTTACATTGAATTTACAGTAACAATTAAGATGTGTCGATATAGTCTGAGGCCATAAAATTTGGTTGGTACTTTTTTATATTATAATAAAATAAAAATAAAAAATAATAATAATAATAAAGCTGCATGAACCTTTGGTGAGACATAATTGTGAGGATTATGGAATTCAATAATCACTCGGCTTCATCCAAGCTCTTGTAAGGATGATTGCTAAGCATATGTGCGGCTGAATTTCATGTGAAGCTCGATAAGCTTTACATCTTGGGCTATGGCAGTTAGTCCGATGCAAGGGCGCGTGTTGAGCACAAGAAGCTCAATACTCTAAGGTATAACTCATCAGTTTTATATTACAACACAAGTAAGGGGTGATTCATGTTTAAGCTCCAGAAGGATTTTGGGATAATTAATATTGCTGAGTATGGCAACAGCATTTTAGTACATTGATCTGTCTAAGCAAATAATATCAAGAATCGTAACAAAGTCAGTCTGCAGGTTTAGGTTAGCTGAAGTGATTTTAGAGGTCGGTAAAATCAATTGTCTTTATCGTCACCTATTTTGCTGTAACAGTAAGATCAAATAAAGCTAAAAGACGATACTTTGCAATTCTAGACTAAAATCTCATCATGTTAAAAGTCCTAAATCCACTGTCATTTAGGAGTCTCCTCATATAGGAGGGGATACACCTGTAGGTGACCTGTATTTCTCCACGCGCCATCTTGGGACGGCCAGTCTGTTATAGAGTTCCTTGTCTGGTGAGTCCTCCTCCCTGAGGAGTATGAACAAGATATTCGACAACAAAGCTAGCGGCTAGTCCATTCTGCTGGAACACATTCATGTTGAGGATGGCTCCTCTGCTTGCTATTGTTTACTAGTTACATCATGGCATGCCGTCATGAAGGTCAAAGCTGGTAAAGTAACTTGGACATCTATAGGCCATTGTTTGGCCAGCATATGTTAAAGTTAGAAGGGATTCTGCTGGATAGGATAAAACAGTGGAACTTCTCAGAACCATCTTGGTTTAAGTTAATCATGACTCTGCCGCTGACCTCTATCCTTAGCTATTTTCTGTATGTTTAATCATTGAAGACAGCTGTCAATCAGGAGGAAGTCAAGTCAGTTTTCTCAGTATTATTATAGGTAATAGGGCTATCATCACAAACATTCAATTAGCAGTTGAGATTCATGGTTCTCATCTGCGGTCATCGCTGTCAGTTGCAAGAAATAAGATATTTAAGAATCTCTTTTCAATTCAGGATGTTCCATGAGCCAGAGCGTGCATTGCGAAGTGCCAAAGACGGGATGCCGGCTGCCGCCTCAGTGAAAGCTAAGCTTGGTATTTCTGCACATGGAGTATAGTTAATTAATATCAAATATATTAAATGCAGCTCATTGTTTATTGTTTAGTTTCATTCAATATCTAATATGGAAATCGCAGCTCATTATGTTCTGCCATCGGAGAAAGTGTTCAGCTTATATCTGTGCCAGGCTTATCTCTTCATAGGTAAAGTCATTTAATGTGTAAAATATTTCTCTTGGATAAAGATGCTGTGTCTTTCCGATGTTCATTCAAGGGGTAGGTCATGCTCGCTTAGCTCTCACTTGAACAAGAAAGGCTCTCAGTACCCAATGAGAATAGCAGAATGCTTGTTGCTTCTCATAGGTAAAGTGCATTTAGGGTATGCAACAGGCTAGGCTAGGCATACAGTATGGTTACTCTTGGGATGACCCTGCTGGTGCAGTACTGCTGCTGTTCCAGCAAGTAGCACCTGCTGGTGCAGTACTGCCGCTGATCCAGCAGGAAGCAAGTGTGTTTTGGGGGATTGATTTGATTTGACATTATAAAATATTCCATTGCTGTCCCAACCAGTGACAAAATACTAATTTTCTTATTCACTTTATTTTTAAACAGACAGGGATGCTAAAGGCTCATCTGTTATCTCTCAAACTAATACTTGATCTGTCTATCCTCTAAGATTCATACCGCATGAGATCCTGATGTGGGGCAGGATTAACTCTGTTCCTGACTTGAGTTCGAAGGGAAGGCGACCTCCCGTTGCCGTCTCCTCTGCAAATGACGAGGAGTCCCTCGTCAGCTGCTCTCTTCACTCCTGCACTGGCACGTCTACCTCTGCAGCTGAGATGTCTCAGCATCTATTCTCAAAGCAATGGGACATTGGTTTTCTGCACCATTCAAACGTCATATTCGGTCAATGACATCTCGGCTCAACAGGCATGAGCTCTAAACACCTGAGGAGACGGCCATTATGTTAATTGCTGCATTGGACAGTGGTTGGCTGGGTTCATTGTACTGACGTAGGTATTATGACCTCAGGGGTTGCAGTTGCTTCTCTCCCAAGCGGGACGCAGCTGAGGTCGCAGCAGGCGTGCTGCTTCACTTTCAGTAAATACTGCTGTTCACATATTGGTAGAATGACCTCTTGGATGCAAGTTTACATCCACGTTATGTAGTGTGAGGTCGGCAGCGGCATACTGCCACACATAGGTAGTTCATATAATCGTAGTATGGGCCTCTTTTGAGTTACTCGGTTGTATCTCTTTTCAAGGTGATCCGAGGTCCGCAGCATGCTGCTGCTACACATGGGTAGTTCATTTAATCGTACTGTAGTATGGCCTCTCAAGATACATGCATGTATCCTTTTCAAGGTGACCCGAGGTCTGCAGCAAGCTGCTGCTACACATCGCTTCTATAGTCTGGCTGATGCATTCGCACAAAGAACATTGCACTCATAGCTCAGGGTCTCTTCCCACTATCTCATTGCACTCATGGCTCAAGGTCGCAGGCTTGCTTCCTCCTATCTCATTGCACTCATGGCTCAGGGTCGCAAGGCTTGCTTCCCCCTATCTGCAGCATCCATGCTGCTTCTCTTAAAATGGTTCACTAATACTAGAATTACCTTTGGTTGTAAGCTTACATCCTATTTAATTGAAAGGTCGGCAGCGGCATACTGCCTCACATAGGTAATTCACTTAATCATAGTATGGGCCTCTTTTGAGTTACTCGGTGTATCTCTTTTCAAGGTGACCCGAGGTCCGCAGCATGCTGCTGCTACACATAGCTTCTATAGTCTGGCTGATGCATTCGCATGGGCGTTTCATGCTTGGCGTTGTCGAGTTCCGTTGTTTGGGGGATTCTGCTTGCTCTCCCTGCTCGGCGTAGCATGCTGCTGAGCCGAGTTCAGGGAGAATATAATTAATTAAATATTAAATTAAATATTAAATTAATTCTAAGAGCGGAGCCTTCAACGCAAAACATAATTGTATGCATTATATTCATTTATGCAATAAATGGTTAATTCTATGACTTGAGTGTTCTTGAATGAAATGAAGCCTGCGTTAGTTCATTCAAGACATGATGTCATAGTCTACGCCCCAGCTGTACCAGCTGACAGCCTCTGTTTGGTTCACCGTTTAACCAATTCTCCAATCAGTCATTCTCACAACAAGGCGGTCCGTTTAAATAGGGCAGCCTCTCACTCACTGATCTGTTCCCCACTTTGCTGGATCCTTGCTGGATCGTGCGGCTGCTGGCAACGCTTTGCCACCTCCACCCCAACCTCCACCTTTTTAGATCAAATGCTATCATGTATTGTAGCTCTGGAGTCTGCATGGCTCAAAAAATGAACATGTTTCCATGTCTTGCTTTTAGGCTCCCTCTTTCTATGGTTTAAATGTATCTGGAATATTTTATTCCCATGGGGGATTCTGCTTGCTCTCCCTGCTCGGCGTAGCATGCTGCTGAGCCGAGTTCAGGGAGAATAGAATTAATTAAATATTAAATTAAATATTAAATTAATTCTAAGAGCGGAGCCTTCAACGCCAAACATAATTGTATGCATTATATTCATTTATGCAATAAATGGTTAATTCTATGACTTGAGTGTTCTTGAATGAACTACTGTTAACTGGCCTTAGAGATGGCATTTTCTCCCCCTATATAGATTCTATGTTAAAATGTGTGTTTTCTCTGGCCTTTTATGGGTTTCTTAGAATCAGCGAGTTTACGGCCCTTACTAATTTTGATCCATCTCGGGATGTCACATTTTCTGATTTAAAGTTCCATCCCTCTTTTTACTGTCTGTCCCTCAAACATGCCAAGTCGGGTGGCGCATGTTCCATTATCATAGCTCGTGTTCAAACCCCTTTTTGCCCATATCTGGCCATGATTCAATATTTAAATCTTAGACCTCATACCAGCCCGTCTTCACCTCTTTTCTTAATAACGCCCCATCAGCATATGACTAGATCTTGGTTCATCCACCATTTTAAGTTGACTCTGCAGAGGTGTAACCTCCCTGCAGAAAAATACTCAAGTCATTCATTTAGGATTGGTGCAGCTACAACAGCTGCTATGCAAGGGGTGTCCTCAGCATCCCTTCAACAACTGGGGCGATGGACGTCTTCCGCCTATGCTTCCTATGTTCGACCTGAGCAAGATGCCATCCTGTCAGCTCAAAGGTCCCTCCTACCATGATTGGTAAGTAATTTAAGCAAATCCTTGGTGGTGATCATCACAATCCCTTTGCAATGTATTCCCCATGTCTATCCTCATAGCTGGCCTACATCTCCCAGCATTCCTGCATAGCTGGCCTACATCTCCCAGCATGCATTTTGCCCCTC